>NC_059378.1:1697500-1765000 GCF_019703515.2 Myxocyprinus asiaticus | reverse complement strand
TCTATCTGTCTGACTATCTATCTATCTATCTGTCTATCTCTCTCTGTCTGTCCATCTGCCTGTCTGTCTATCTCTCTGTCTGTCTGTCTATCTCTCTCTGTCTGTCCATCTGCCTGTCTGTCTATCTCTCTGTCTGTCTGTCTAACTATCTGTCTGTCTGTCTATCTCTCTCTGTCTGTCCATCTGCCTGTCTGTCCATCTATCTATCTATCTATCTATCTATCTATCTGTCAGTCTATCTATCTATCTGTCTGTCAGTCTATCTCTCTGTCTGTCCATCTTCCTGCCTGCCTGCCTGTCTGTCTGTCCATCTATCTATCTTTCTATCTATCTATATATCTGTCTGTCTATCTATATATCTATCTGTCTGTCTGTCTGTCGATCATCTGTCTGTCTGTCTGTCTATCTCTCTCTCTCTCTCTATCTGTCTGTCTGTCTGTCTCTCTCTCTCTCTCTCTCTCTCTCTCTCTGTCTGCCTGCCTGCCTGCCTCTGTCTATCTATCATGCTACAAATGCTTAGCTACATGATAACACATGCTAGCAATTAGGGCTGCAACTAACGATTATTTGATAATCGATTAATATTTGATTATTTCTACGATTAATCGATTAAACGGATAAAAAATGACATTTTATTTCCTGTATTTTATTAAAATTAGATTATTCAACAAACTGATATGATAAAAGGAGAACGGATTTGGATTGATTTACATTACTGAATTCATGATTCTATACTTCACAAAACTTTGAACAAAGCCTGAAAGTTTGAATGTATTATTATCATTAATTTCAGGACATATGTGAAACAGTTCCTTTACTTGTAAAACTTAAAGAGAACTGTTCATTAAAGAGTAAAATGATCCATCAGAAAATCAGCCCAGCAGAGGGCAATTGTGATACCATAATAGAAATATTAATAATTCTACCCAGCTGAAAAATACATAATTATGTTAGATATATATGCTTGTACACTGTCACTGATTATATATAATTAAGTATTTTAATATTATAGTTTTTAAAATAGTATTTTCACTGATTACATGTTTCTAAACTATACTTTAAAAAACAATTGTGTATGTTTATCCAGTAAAATAATGTTTGCCATAGTCTAAATTTACTAGTGAAATCAGACATTACATTTGGCATTATCAGGCGGACTTTGAAATATCAGGACCCTTGGCATTATTATACATAATATTCAGCATTATATACTGTTTAATATAGCACATATTTTTCATCTGTAAACGCAGTGCAAATTCACTCTCACGCTGAAAGGACTAATCCCGGTGCTCACTGTATTACTTGTGCTTACATGAGCAGGAGAAAACACTTTAAAAACCGGCAGCACACCTTGACTGCTGAGACTTCAGTCTGATATCCATGAAAGCTGCACAATTGATTACATAGAAACTGAAATCAGGGTATGATGTTGGACAGTTTAATCAAAATGATTGCACTGCCTTTCTCCATTGCGATCGGTTTGATTGACACGAATGCGCTCGCTCATTACAGTTTAACGGAGACTTGCTTGTGGTAAGAACAAACAGTTTTGTGAAATACGTGCCTGATTTTGAATTCATAACATGTATACATTATAAAAAAGAATATAGCAGTAAAATGTAAGTCATGTGCTGGAGAGAAACAACTCTTAAACTCATCAAACAGCACAAGCACTCAGTCGACACACTTGAAGCAGCAACCGCTCCACATTAAACTGTATGCTTATTATGATCTTTGAAGTGTTTATAAAGTGCTCTCCTGCGCTGAACATCTTGGGTCATGTTTTTTCCGCTTCAGCTTGTCTCCGCTGTTTTTAACGAGTTTCATAATGCAACACATTTTAAACTTGGATGTGAAGTGATGTCACTGAAGGGGATTCACCGTGATTACTGCAAATATCCAACTACTCGATCCAACTAATTACATTTGTTGTCGATGATTTCCATTATCAATAATTATCGATTAGTTGTTGCAGCCCTACTAGCAATATGCTAATAACGCTCAGCACCTAACAACATGCTAGCAACATGCTAAAACATGCTAGTAATGCATAGCTACATGCTGAAACATGCTAGCAACGATTAGCTACATGCTAAAACATGCTAGCACCATGCTAGAAATGCCAAGCTTCATGCTAAACATGCTAAACATGCTAGCAGCATGCTAGTAGCATCTAGCTACATGCTAAACATGCTAAAACATGCTAGCAACACCTAGATACATCTTAAAACATGCTAACAACACCTTAAAACATGCTATCAACGTTAAAACATGCTTTTAATGCATAGCTACATGTTGAAACATGCTAGCAATGCCTAGCTACATGCTAAAACATGCTAGCAATGACTAGTTACATGCTAAAACATGCTAGCAACACCTAGATACATCTTAAAACATGCTAGCAACACCTAACAACATGCTAGCAACATGCTAATACATGCTAGTAATGCATAGCTACATGCTGAAACATGCTAGCAATGACGAGCCACACACTAAAACATGCTAGCACCATGCTAGCAATGCCTAGCTTCATGCTGAAGCATGTTAGAAATACACAACTAACATCTAGCTACATGCTAAAAAATGCTAAAACATGCTAGCAAGACCTAGCTACATGCACACACACACAAAAAAAATGCTAACAATGACTTGCTATATGGTAAAACATGCAAGCAACGCCTAGTTACATGCTAAAACATGCTAGCAATGCCTAACAACATGATTGGAAGGCCTAGCTACATGTTACAACATGCTATCTTTCAATCTTCCAACCTTTCAATCTGTCTGACTGACAGAAGGGCTTTTTAAAACTGAACTTACAGGCCAGGCTTTTTCAAGCCAACCTCAAAGTTTGTCTACAGACTTTTCAATCTAGTTATGTTTGCTTGACATTCCAACATACTATTATTTTACTAAATGTGTTTAGGGTTTTCCAAAATCAAACAGACCAAAACGAATCCCTGATTGCACACGTACATCACCCAGACATCTACTTGATGTGTGCGTTTACATCTGGAAGACATATTTTTTTAGGTTGTTTACTCATCTGCAATATGTCTATAAAATGTCAATCAGACATTCAGCAGACGTCTTTGAGCCATTTTTTATTTAGAATGTTTTTAAATCTGATCTTTGTAAAATGTTTAGGAGATGTTTATTAAAATGCAATGCTTTCCAGATGAAAAGATCTAAAACAAACATATCGGAGACGTACGTGTGCTACCTGGGATACTAACTCCTCATAGAGATTTCAAGATAGACCCACCAAACTTGGCACAGACCTTCAGACTGTTCTGGAATAGTGCACTATTTCTTTTCCAACTAAGTGGACTTACGGTTTTCGCACAGGGAAAGATACATCAATCTATCCAAGGGAGTAGATTCCAGAGGGGAGAGGTAGCCCCCAATAATCAAAACATGCAAGTACAACCCTCCAATATTTATATCATGATCAATGGAAACATGTAAATGCTTCACATTGCAACTGTATATTTGATCAGTTGCATGTACCCTGGGAGTCGAACCCATGAGCTTGGAGTTGCTAGCACCATGTAGAGCGAAAGGAACTAGTTTTATATTATGAGTTTCTCCTACTTCAGATCATAACTATACCTATGATCCCAGCCTCCACTTGGAAATGCATGGAAAATATGCATCTTTCGCAAAGAACATTGGCCAAATTAGGCTAAAATCTGATGACACAAATCTGCAGTTATGGAGCACATTGTGCCCCAAGTACACAAAATCCTTTCTCAGAGCAATTACGGCGATTTTCAATTTCATTGCTCATCATAACTACAGATCAAGCGATCAGAGCCACAAAAGAAGCTCTTATGCATATTTAAGCCACATAGTATATCTCTGTGGCAATAACTGCATCGTGTCACCATTTCTTTTCACAAATCCAGATTTTCAAAAATGAAGAGACAGAGATTACAGTAATCCCGAGAGGGATTATAAGCGCTTCGGGGCAGTCAGCTTCTATCAACCACCAGTGTCCAGCTAACAAGTATACAGTCATTGGCAACTGTCATACAGACCAGATAAGACCCAATTTCCTCTATGGACAAAGCAAAACATAATCCTATAACTAAGTTCTTATACAATAAAGACTGAACGTCGTAGGTTGTCCTTTTACAGTTCAAGTAGACTGAGAAAACTTGTTATTAACATCTGTCTCTGGAAAGGTTGTTCTGTGATCATTTATGAAAACAAAATTGCACTGTACACATTAATGCGATTAGTAAAAACATCAAACTGATCAAATAGCCATGTGTCATATGTTGTTGGAAAGTTCTCAAAGAGTAGAATATAATAGATACAGAGTAATAGCTAAGTATTTGTCTTTGACAATTATGTTGATGTTGCGTATATGCCGCGTTTTTTTATAATTTCAAGAAATATAAACAGAGCATAAAACATCACATAACATTATTTAGAGGAAGTGATTGTCTTTCGAAACGAGCACACACACAAGGTAATCAGATGCATAGATCATTAGATAATCCACATGAAGCACAATGTTACATATGGCCACCAGGAGATGGCGCCAAATACATGACACAGACTCAATGATGACTCAAATGACACAGAATGAAACTCATTCTGTGAAATCTCATTACTAAAATCATGTCTGCATGTTATGCAAACCGTTTAGTCATTGTTGTGTTTGCATGTGTAATTAGTTCTTATGTACAATTATTATGTTTTATTTGTTTGGAGAGACTTTTGTACACATAGAGATGTTTTTGGACACTTGGATAAATAATTTTTGTAATTCTATAACTTTTGATTGCTTTGTCGTATAAATCCAAAATTAATCTCAGATACAGCTGACATGATTGGGAACAAAACAAAAGCAGTTTTTCAGAGCCAGCTTACACCGATCAGCCACAACATTAAAACTACCTGTCTAATATTGTGAAGTTCCCTCTCGTGCCGCCAAAACAGCATCAACCCGCATCTCAGAACAGCATTCATCGATGATATTCTTCTCACCACAATTGTACAGAGCGGTTATCTGAGTTACTGTAGACTTTGTCCGTTCGAACCAGTCTGGCCATTCTCTGTTGACCTCTCTCATCAACAAGGTGTTTCCATCCACAGAACTGCCGCTCACTGGATGTTTTTTGTTTCTGGCACCATTCAGAGTCAATTCTAGAGACTGTTGTGTGTGAAAATCACAGGAGATCAGCAGTTACAGAAATACTCAAACCAGCCCCTATGGCACCAATCAGTGTTGCCAATTTAGCGAATTTGTTGCTAGATTTGGCAACTTTTTAGACATGACGGCGATATTATTAATGTGAATGTGACAGAGAGCTAATTTAGCTACTTTAAATAAAATCTGGTGATAATCTAGCGACTTTCTTTTTCAAACAGAATATAATTATCTAAAACATAATACTTGAATAAAGATACTGCCATACAAATTCCTTCTGTTTCTATAGGTTATAGCAACTGTCAATTTGCAGCTAATGACCTAGATCCTGCCTATCCCCCAACTCCCTGCTGTTCCTATAGGTTATAGTGACTGTCATTTAGTATTTCGATGCATAGACTTTACCTACCCCCTCCCCTTACCCCCGAGTTCAACAAATCAAAGCTAGTTATCTTAACGATTGACAATATAGGTAACAGCTCGTGCCGTGCAGAAATGTTCATGACATCCCCTGAAGAAATCAGCCAAATTGAGATTCAGTGGCGTAACATACATCACATCCAGTGGGAACATGTGGATAACACTGAGAAATTCTGGTGTGAAGTAGAATCCTACAGAGATGCTACTGGTGACAAACCATTCAAAGAGCTTTGTAATCTGGCACTGACCATCCTTACTCTGCCACACAGCAACGCACAAGTGGAGCGTGTGTTCAGTCAATTAAATGTAGTTAAAACGAAATTAAGAAATCATCTGTCACTCCTAACTGTGAACTCAATTTTGCACATCCAATATGGACTTCAAACTGCAGGCAAGAAATGCTACCAGTACTCCCTGCCTTCCAGCATGCTCAGAATAATTGGCACAATGGAATCCTACTCCTCAAAGCAAGCAGGCAAATCCTGAAGAAGAAGAGCCCCCCTTAGACGAGGATGTCATCCAGGCTCTGTTGTAAGGTAGGATGATGTTATATTTGACATATTTCAAAAATGTATGCTGTGTGCTCCCCTGCGTTTTGTAGAGGGATATATAATTGTATTATTATTTATTTTGGTGTTTTGAAGTTGTTTCCAGGGTTGGAATTAAATACTCACTCCCCCCAACATTTTAGTGATATTTTAGCTACTTTTTAAGGCGCGTCTAATGACTTTCACCCAAACTGGCAACATTGGCACCAACAATGCCAGATGGGCTGGTTTGAGTATTTATGTAACTGCTGATCTCCTGGGATTTTCACAATGTATCATAATCTTTATCATTAAAAAAAAAACACTTGACTCTCCTTGGTTTTTGTTTTTGTTGTTTTGTTTTTGTTGAGTTATACCTTTAATTTTGGGCATGTCACTGCAACAGCAAATCTTTAAAAACACTTTCAGAGCTTAAAGGGTTAAAGGCAGAAATGTGAAGCTTATAATTTTATAAAAGCCCTAACATTATTCTTCTGTTCAATCTCATGCATTATTTGAGCTGTAAAATTGTTTAAATTTGTGTTTACCGGGATCACAGTTTTCATGGCGTTACATCGTCATGGCAACGAAGTTGTTAAATTGGATACAGCTTTACACAGATGTGGTTAGTATGTGATTTTATCACAGTAAAATCATGTTAATACACTTATAGTTTACGTCTTGTGGCTATACTTCTGAAACAGTGAGTATTTTAACATTTACAGATTGACCCCATTGACTTCCATTGTAAGTGTCTCACTGGAACACAGATTTGTGCTTTTTATGTATATATATATATATAAAAGGAGGGACGAGTCAAAATTATTTTTGTGGTAATCAACATTATGCCACAAATGCTGTTGATTGAGCTTAACTTGTGTTGAACCCGGAATATTCCTTTATATAGTCAGCTTGATGCCAAGTCCATCCCTTGTGGTTTCTAAGATCTCAAACATGACACTTGAGTTAATTTATGTATATTAGAAATAGAAACATCCCCCAAAGGAATGTGCACTAATTAAAGGAATAGTTCACCAAAAATGGCAATTCATTTACTCACCCTTATGCCAACTCAGAACAATATTTGGGTGAACAGTTTCTATTAGAGTGCGTTTGAGTATTTGACACCCACTCATCATGGTTTGAACATGTGTTTCTATACCAAAGGGGAGCAGAAGGGGTGTCAAAGTTATCGCTGGAGGCTTCAAGAGAGACGAAGTAGAGCTTTGGAAATGTCAAGCACACTTCTGCTTCAGCGGACGTAAAGACAAACGAACACAAGTGCTGAAAATCTGCTCTCTCTTATGGGATAATTTCACCCGTTGGGTTCACGGCTGGAGCAGTGCTGGTCAGAGTGCACAGTGTGTTTAATCAGCACGGCTTCATGCTGAGGTTGAACAGCTATGGCATGCATCTCTCTGTCGCGAAATTTAGCGGCGTGTAATTGATTTGTTAATCATCCGAAGTCGCTCCTCAGAGCCCAGAGCCTCCGAACACAACAGACTGTCAGTGGATTCCTCCTGATTCTCCTCCGCTGGTGGTCCAAACCTCCCCGAGGACACTTTGCGGATGAGCACAAAGCTTTTAGAGCACTTCAAAAAACAAACATTCCCAGACGGGCAGCTGCTCTGCTCCGCAACGGCCTCTCAGATTCATAAACATCAGGAATACCGGCAAAACAAAGCATGGCATAAAAAATACAAACGTTTCAACAACGAGGCTTCTCAAATGGTTTGACCTCTAGTCCAATCTATATATTATATATGGAGAAGGCAATGAGGAATGGAGGGAGAGGAGCAATGTAAGGTGGAGTTGGAAGACGAAAATCAATACACACAACTCTGCATGACACGAAAAACTAGACTGAAATCCAAACCCTACAAACGGCAAACTTTTACAGCACAACCTGCACAACACTGTTCTCCATGTTGCTGGAGCCTCCGTTATTACTTTTTCCATTTTACGCAACGCCGGCCCTTTGAAAACTTTAAGCCGAAACCACAAAACACATCCACTAGACGTCGGCCCTGATATCGGCCCTATCTGCTCCCTGTTAAAAGGCTCGAGCTGGGAACTTAAATGGAGCTGTGGTCAGGGTTCTCCGGGCCTCGACGTGGGAGATTAAATTAGCGCTGGATAAGTATCTGAGAGGTTCTGAAATGCGTGTGGGAGAAGCTCGCTGGAAGAAGTTGGATCCAGAGTTGAGCTGAGGTAATGACACTTGTTCGTCTTTCAAAAGCAGACCAGATAAATGGCATGCCAAGCTAAATCTATTTAAGCACGATAACCCCTCTGCCAATAGCCTTACTGCTCTCACCAATCGGTTTAACTCGGCTAAAGAAGGTGTTAAAACTAGTGTGCAACGGGTCAAAGACCTATTAATCTTTTCCTAAGAAAAGACATCCACTGAAAAACAGCCCATGCTGCCTGCCGAGGGTGTGTACAGCCCAGTCTTGGACCACCTGTTAGTGAATTCAGAGCTGAAGCAATTATCAGCTTTGCCTAAGCCCAACCTCAGGAAACTTGCGAGTCATGCCCTGTGTGTAGTTGACATGAAAAACTTTGGGAAATTGACTTGTCATGTGGTTTGGCATGCTATACTCCATCTGAAACAGCATTTTGCTTATTCTTTTCTTATGCATGCAGCTTGTATGACCTCACATTAAAGGAATATTCCAGGTTCAATATTGAGTTAAGCTCAATGGACAGCATTTGTGGCATAATGTTGATTACCACAAAAAAATTATGACTCTCCACGTGTTTATTTAAAAATCTGTGTTACAGTGAGTCACTTACAGCACAATGGAAGTGAATGGGGCCAGTCAGTAAATATGAATGTTTACAAGCCATAAACATCACACACTAAAATGACACTAGTGTGATAAAATCTGTTTTAAATGATTTTAGTGTCATATAATCGCTTATAGAGTTTGCCGGTGTTATGTCATCAATTAGGCCTGTCGCGGTTATTAAATAACAATCTGATCACGGTTATTTGCTCTATTCGCAGTTATTTGAGATAACCGCGATTACTGTGCACTTCAAATTCCAATCACATTTTAATGCCTAAATAAGGGAATTTTAAGCAAATATATAAATGCCATCAACGGTGCATTAGTGTGTCATTTAGCTGAACTCCAAGAGTCACTCAGCCGCACCGCGGATGTCAACAAGAGCAGATCCTGTCCGGAAGAGCGTGTGAAGACCTTCTCAGACGCTCTGATGCACGCGCTGTCCTGCAAACAATATATACAAACAAATATAAACTTTGATAGTGAACGCAAAGCACTCCGGCTTGACTTCAAATGATTGTGTAATGGCAAATGTTCCTGGTCATAACGGGTTCATATGTGCAGTGTTAATGACACACAGATGAGGCACGCTTTATTTCTGTGGAGTGACAAAATTATGAAACAAAGGTTTTGCTTCATGAGAAATAAGAGCATTAAAATAACAAAATTAGGACATAAATATTTTTTGCTATTACATAATGTAATATAATATAAATATCATAAAAATGTATATTTTATATTAGATTTTTTTATATTAAAATATATATTTTTAATGAGTTCCAAAAAACCAACAGTGTACATTTAAAATTGACCAAAAATAAAATACATATTTTAAGTATTTCGAAATATTTTGTTATTTAAAACATTATTTTTCATGTCATTCAAATAATTTTAAGCCTTAAAAGGAAATTATATTTCCCTGTTTTATCATTTGATTAATATATTTGAAGTTAAATATGTAAAAATGACTTCTTAAGGTGTATGAAGCACACTTGTGCCTTAAGGAATATGACCATTTATATGACAATTAATCGTGAAAGCCCTAAAACAGACAATTAATCGTCATAATCACAATTATTAGTTTGACAATTAATCGTCAGCCAATTTTCATAATCATGACAGTTGTAATATTTGGTGTAGCTATACACTGATAATGTTAGTAAGCGATTTTATCGCATTAAAATCATGTTAACATATAAAATGTTTACATCTTGTGGCTATACATAAAAAAAAGTGTGTATTTTTATGCTTATGGATTAAGTGCCTCACTGTAACATAGATTTTTTATTTATTTATTTATTTATTTATTTTCATAAAAAGGGAAAAGTTTAGCTAGTTTTTTTTATTTTATATTATTTATTTTTTTACTTGTATTGAACCCCGAATATTACTTTAATTGAGAGTATTGGAATTAATTTCCAATCAAGTCTTGGTTCCTCCGACGGTTCTTTCTCGTCTACTTCAACATCTTGGGATATTTCTTCTTGCCACTGTCACCTTCCCCTTGACTAAAAATAACTTTGGTTTGTAAAGCTGCTTTGGAACAATATATACTGGAAAATGTACCATACAAATATATTTAAATTTGGACAATTTATATGAACTTGTGGCAAAAATGTGATTAAAAATGCTCAAAATGTATTAAATTGTAATAATTTCTTTCTAAAAATTATGACCAGTCATAGCACCCATAATACTATAAAACTTTCTCTTATACCAGGGTTCAAAAATAAGATTATTTTTGAATAAAGATTATAAAAAAATATTATATATTAAAAAAAAAAAAAAAAAAAAAAAATATATATATCTATATATATATGCAAACAAATTATATAACAATTTTACCAAAATATTTTTATATCTGCCAAAAAAAAAAACTTTTTAATTTTTTTTAATATGCATACATTTTTATAATATGCATATAACAACTACTGGTGTGTGCATTAAGAAACTGGATGCATTTCACCTGATCACTGCAGGAGGAATTATACATTATTTATGTCCAGCGCTCTCAAGGGTTTGAATACTGAAAAGACTAATGCATCAATGAGCAATAATGAGCATATGAGTTAGTCCGGACACTGAGACGGGATCTATTATACTGAAATATGGCTATGCTTTTATGAGCACAGATATTGCTAATGGAAAGCATCTCTTACAAAAGAAAGCTGGCTATGTCACTGGCCCGTTTGTGTTGGTATCACCAAACCGCCTCTGTGACAAGTTCAGCCTCAGGGAATGAAATATGGCTGTTTGTCACTCCCCTTCTCCCTGAAATTCCTAACACAGCAGTTCACATGCTTACTCAAAATAGAGGCTGTTTCACACCAAACTGCTTCCCATTGTCACACAGGAACAATCTCTTCAAACAGACGGGCACTTGAGGCAAATCTGTGTAAAAAATTCTAATAAATAACTAGGCATTTTGAAAACAAAGTAATTGAAGAGAAAATGTCATTCAGTTACTAGTATTTCATGTGTATAAGATGAGGAGAGTGAGGTGTTAATCTCTGATTGGACTGGTCAGAGGCCTTGACCCTGTAATCCAAGTGTTCAGCAACAGATTAATTAGTCCCAGTTTAGAAGGACATGGGAACAAAAGATTGAACATACAGTAGCTGAATCAGTGCAGTATGATTCCGGATCAATTGACTCTAATGAGCCGATTCTTTTGAATCTACAGTGAGAAACACAATGTGCGATCAGTGCAGTATGATTCCAGAACGAATGACTCTAATGAACCGATTCTTTTGAATCTACAGCTAGAAACACAATGTGCGATCAGTGCAGTATGATTCCAGAACGAATGACTCTAATGAGCCGATTCTTTTGAATCTACAGCAAGAAACACAATGTGCAATCAATGTAGTATGATTCCAGAACGAATGACTCTAATGAACCGATTCTTTTGAATCTACAGCTAGAAACACAATGTGCGATCAGTGCAGTATGATTCCAGAACGAATGACTCTAATGAACCGATTCTTTTGAATCTACAGCTAGAAACACAATGTGTGATCAGTGCAGTATGATTCCAGAACGAATGACTCTAATGAGCCGATTCTTTTGAATCTACAGCAAGAAACACAATGTGCAATCAATGTAGTATGATTCCAGAACGAATGACTCTAATGAACCGATTCTTTTGAATCTACACTGAGAAACACAATGTGTGATCAGTGCAGTATGATTCCAGAACGCATGACTCTAATGAGCTGATTCTTTTGAATCTACAGCTAGAAACACAATGTGTGATCAGTGCAGTGTGATTCCAGAACGAATGACTCTAATGAGCCGATTCTTTTGAATCTACAGCGAGAAACACAGTATGTGATCAGTGCAGTATGACTCCGTAATGAATGACTCTAATGAACCGATTCTTTTGAATCTACAGCGAGAAACACAGTATGTGATCAGTGCAGTATGACTCTGAAATTAATGATTCTAATGAGCCGATTCTTTTGAATCTACAGTGAGAAACACAACGTGCGATCAGTGCAGTATGATTCCAGAACAAATGACTCTAATGAACCGATTCTTTTGAATCTACACTGAGAAACACAATGTGCGATCAGTGCAGTATGATTCCAGAACGAATGACTCTAATGAACCGATTCTTTTGAATCTACACTGAGAAACACAATGTGCGATCAGTGCAGTATGATTCCAGAACGAATGACTCTAATGAACCGATTCTTTTGAATCTACACTGAGAAACACAATGTGCGATCAGTGCCGTATGTTTCCGGATTGATTGACTCTAATGAGCCGATTCTTTTGAATCTACAGTGAGAAACACAATGTGCGATCAGTGTAGTATGATTCCGTAACAAATGACTCTAATGAGCCGATTCTTTTGAATCTAAAGTGAGAAACACAAATGTGAAAACTGTAACACCTTTTTCACTATAAATGACTTCAGCAGTCTCCTGATTTCAAGCTCGATTACATTTCCTATAGTGCCATCTAGTGCTCTGCGCATGTGTCAAGCACTAGGAAGTTTAATCAAGCTTGAAATCAAGATTGTGCCTTGAGACTGCAATGTCAAGATTTATTGTGAAAACGGAGTTACATTGTGGTCCGTTCTCACTCAAAACCGATTAGATCGCTTCTGAAGACATGGATTAAACCACTGGAGTCGTATGGATTACTTTTATGCTGCCTTTATGTGCTTTTTGGAGCATCAAAGTTCTGGTCACCATTCACTTGCATTGTATGGACCAACAGAGCTGAAATATTCTTCTAAAAATTCTTAATTTGTGTTCTGCAGAAGAAAGTAAGTCATACACACCTGGGATGGCATGAGGGTGAGTAAATGATGAGAGAAGTTTTATTTTTGGGTGAACTATCGCTTTAAGTCTTAGGATGCTCGGAAACAATAAGGTAAGTAATGAATAAAAAATAAATTATGGGATATTAAATAACTTTTTATCAAGTTTGAGGTTTTTTATTTTTTTATTTCTTGTTGCTTTGTACTCTTAAAGACATCATTAGTGAGGGAAACACATCATGCTTCTTGCATAATGACTGCAAAAATGTTGCATTACGTTTTTTCTCATTGTTTAACCTTTTTATATCTGTCTTTCATAGGTTGGAACAAATTTGATGGAGTACCTCCAGCAGGCTGATATGTCAAGGTGTAACCCCTACATCCTAAACTCAGAAGAACAGGCCAGTGCATAGATTAATTTGTATTTAATTCAATTAATTTTATGGATTTTGATTCATTTCTCACATGAATTATTTTCTGCTATTAGACACCAGAATTAAAGTTAGCATTAATAATACAACTGGTGTTTAATGTTTTTAATGCCTACTTTAATTAACATTAATTACAGATGTTAATTTATTCTTCTTCAAGCTTTTTAATAAAGCATTTGTAAAATGAGTTTAAATGTACTTATTGCATGGATTAATATCAATCCAAAATAAAAGGGGTACCATGTTAATACATTTATTTATGGTGTAGTTTATTTTACAATATTTTTAAGGATAAAAAAAACCTGGGTTGGCATTTGGTTTGAATAAAAAAAACCATTTTGCTGTCTTAGATTAGCCCAACGTGTGTTCTGCGGCTGGGCTTGAAACGAGCCAATTTGGGTTGTTTTTAACACAGCACTTTTTTTTAGTGTATTAGTCGCTACTGGATGAGTTACACAATGAACATTTAATACTCAGGGTTTAAGGTTTGTTCAAATCCTCATCCCTAAGCATGTGCAATTATAATAGTGAAGTCACCCCAATGACAAAATGACAAACTAGCGAGGGCTTTATGTGGCACAAAATGAAAGGACAGTGATAAGACATCTCCACTCCCAAAGCATTCTGAATCAGATGTCTTAAATTAGTTAACAGTATACCAATTTTAAAATGCATGACATAATTTATACCAGACCGAAGACCACCTCGTGAAGTTCCCATGAGGTGTGAGAATCCATCCACGAGACTAGACTGCCTCCACGCAGTCGTTTTCTGCAATTCAACACGCTTTGATAAAGATTAATCTGCTGCCAACTGACTCAACTGAGCGACAGAGCCTCAGATTTAGGTCACGAGGAGATGATAAACAACTCATAAGCAAAGTAGAGAATTAAATATATAATATGATTCAATACAGTAATGAAAGAAAGCGTTGTTAAGCCACTACACCGCTCCCCAAACATCTCTAGCTAGAGATGCCACACACATAAAAACACTGTTGTGGCAGCGTTCAAAACAATTGTCTTTCACATCAAGGTGACTCCCTCTCTCTCCATTTCCATTTCTCTCAGGGTCAGCTCCATGCAATCTCTCTCTTTCAGAAGTACATGCATCCGTGTGCAATTCAGTCCTTGTATAAATTGAGAAAAGAAAGCTTTTCTTAATGCTATGCTGTCAGAACGTCCCATAGCAAACCTGTCTGCTGTGCATTAAGAAGCTGTCAGCCAGACTATGGAATTAATCAGCAAACCCCTGAAGAAACAATTGCATAATCTAAAGCTATAAACTCCACTGACCTTGCCTTCAAACGCACGGTTAAATATCAACCTTCAAAGGGGAGCTCTTTTTCTACCGCTCTCTTTCTTCCTATAAAGAGGAATGATTGACTCGTCCTCTTGCCTTTTCATTCAACAGTCCAAAATAAAATTCCATGTGAGATTTTTGGAATGTGACCTGCACCTGGGCTGCGGTACACCATGTGTTTGTTATGAAAACACTCATGGATTCCTTATGATGGAGGCAACGGATTTGGAGGGTGCCACTTGACTTAATAAAGGGATAATTCAATCCTGAAGTCGTATGACTTTCTTTGTTTCCTCAGAGCACAAAAGGAGATACTAGGCAGAATGTTAGAAACTGAAAGCCTCAGTCACCATTCACTTACACTGTATGGCAAAAAGATGCAATGGAAGTGAATGGTGACTGAGACTAATCTACTGCCTAACATCTTTTGTATCCCACAGAAGAAAGTCATACAGGTTTAGAATAACATCTCTTTAACAAATCGATTGACGGAAAGGTAC
Organism: Myxocyprinus asiaticus; assembly: GCF_019703515.2. NCBI lineage: Eukaryota > Metazoa > Chordata > Actinopteri > Cypriniformes > Catostomidae > Myxocyprinus > Myxocyprinus asiaticus. Next base: position 1,749,597 of record NC_059378.1, on the reverse strand, counting down.
GAAGATAGTTTTAGATCATCACAGCATCAGAAATGTGGGTTTAGTCATCAACTCAATGAGCCATTGCACATCTGATGTAGAATGGCAAAAGCACAAAGACTGAGAGATTATGAGACTGAGACGGCAGTCACCAGTGCACAGTGTGTTAGTGACGTTTTAGAAAACAACTGTCTGACTGGACCGGCCGGTTATAACCTCTCACTCTTTGGATCAATCAAACCATGCACAGACTGCAGATTGATCTCCGTTTAAAGGGCGCCAATGATGCCTCTCTTAAAAATGGAGGGACGGACGCTCTTATTGAACACAAGTAGACAGGAACCGATCGTAACAGCGAAAGCCAGTGGACTTGGTTCCGGAAGTATGTTGATATTCATTTTCTCCATAGGGATTGCAAAAAGGGTGTTCAATCAAGACGTCCAAGCCTTGAACCAAACCGACCAGATCTGAAGTGAATAACAACATGACAAACTTTGATTTAAAGCAACAAAAAAACCAAAAAACAAGAAAATCCTAAACATATGAAATACATGTCCCATGATGCACTGTGAATGATGTAGTCACAAACTACTGATTTATAGTCATTGATTAAAAAAAAAGAAAAAAAAAAAGATTTTAGGTTTATTGCAAAATATCCAGATAAATACAAATAAAAAAGTAGTTTGCGAATTTTTATGTCGTTCGCAGAACTTTAATGCTTTAATTTATGTTTCCACGGTAAAAGCGACTTCTCTGAAATGATATTAAAATCACACCTCTACCAGGGTAAGAAATCGGAGGAAAAATATCACCGAAACTGACAAATTCAATACCAATGCAATTTGTATTTATATATTTATTTATTTTTCATTTTGTAACATTTGATATAGATCTTAATATTCTGTTATAGTCCAAGATTTATAATATATATTAACATACAAAACATGAGATGATGTTGATTTAATTTGAAGGGTAATAAAATCTTGAGAATTTGTATTAATGAACTGGTTGAATTTATGAAATTGACGTGACATTTTATGGTTTATATGGATAGGGGCAAAAAATGTGGGGGTCCAAATTGCCCAAAATTAATTACATAAATATTAATTTAAATATTTAAATAAATGATTAAATACATAATGAAATAAATAAATAAACAAAAACTATAAAATGATTACATTAATCAATACACAATAAAGAGATCAACAAATGCCCCTTGCATTTAATTTTAGCATTCACTTGCCATTGAGTGACAGGCCGATAACCGTAACCCTGAAAATGAAAATGCTCATGATAAAATAAAACAAATCAACCTTAAAATAATGCTAAAATAAACATAGATGCAAACTAATGCTAAAATAAAATACAAGGGGCATGTATTGATTTGTTTTGCCATTTTTGTATTTTTTTAAACAATTTAATTACGTTTTTAATGATTTATTTAAATATTTTGAGTAATTTGGCCCTCCATAAAAATGCCCTCATAAAGGCAAAATAATAAAGGGGCAGATATTGCACCTTAATGTAAAAGTTAATTTCCAGTCTATTTTTTAAGATTTGCACATTTCAATGACAAAGTTCTGTTAAATTGCACTGAGTAAACTTTAAATAATATACATATTATGAATTCAGAATAAATTGTAAGCATGTAATTGAAATGAGGAGGCAAAGCAACAACGTTTGCTTAGGCATTCACTGTATATTTAGCATAATTAAATAAATCTAACTTAAACTTTTGTCAGACATAATTCTTTTTTAATGTGTCTAGTGAAGCTCACAGTATATCATTGCTTAAGATCATTAAATCATGAATCTTGAAAGGTTTATACATTATCGTTAAATATAAATATCCGCTAAAAAGAAGAAATAAACTGGACTTTTTTTCCGTTGTGCTCTCATGGATGGACAGAAGATAAGAAGCAGCATAAACAAGTTTTTTTTGCCAGTCAGGCGTTTTCACATGCTATTTAGCAGGATCAAGAAAAACAAAAAGAAATATGATTGTTCTTTAGTCTATAAACTATAGTATTTCTTTAGTATTTAATGCAATTACATCAGAAGTAACAGTAATTAAACTACTGAAAAATTCAGAGTAATCCCTTACTTTACTTTCTTGTATGAAAGGGTAATTTAATTACTTAGTAATGCATTACACCCAACACCGGTTGACAGTCCTCAGCTCATCTGCACAGGGCTGCAGGTGAAGAGATGCAGCTATAGACAGATAAGACTGTGTACAAAACATGAGCGCTGACAAGCTCACTCATTAAACTCGACCGGGACACAGACGCAGGGCTTATGTTACCTGCTGGCCCTGTCGCATGGCAATCTGATACCTTGAGGAGAGCCATCTTTCTTCACACAACACCTTACTGGAAAGACAAGTTTGGTTTTTCACCAGAGCGAGAGAATCATGGTTATTCTGAGGAATAAGAGAAGATAAGGCTGCGGAGAACGTCCAAACGCTGCCCTGATGCAATCCAAATCACCGTTTATGCCGGTGAAAATTCTTTACTTACTTATTTTCATCGAGATGTTGCAACTAGCAACATGTCCGTTGGAAAATTACACAGAGTTCCTCAAATGAAAAGGGAGGCAGTTTAGCAATGCAAATAATGTGGAAGGTAGAAAGAGAACTCCCAGTGTTAAAGTGCACCGGAGGACACTGAGAAAGCATTCAACATCTGCTGAAAGAAGAAAAAAAAAAGATTTGTTGATTGGACAAATGCCAGCACTAAATAAAACATGTTCCACTTGGTTTGACATTGAAACAAGATGCCGTTTTTATCTTTACCTTCTACAAGACCTACATGTAAATTCCCAGCTGTGTGCTCTTTGAATTTTAATGTAGGAAACAGTGTGAAGTTCGTCTCTTGATGAGGAACATAAAACAGGAGAATGAAAGAAGTAAATAAAAGAGAAACAAACAAACGCAGCCTTAAGTAGATCAAGCCATTTAAATGCTTTAGCAGAAGGAGGCTCGTGGGACTCATCCCAACAACCCTTTGGGGTCTCGAGCGACCCTGCAGGGAACTTGGTGCAGTCTGCAAATACTAAAAGGAGAGATGGTGCTTGAAAGCACAGCTTGTGTGATTGAACAATGCTCCCCGATTCAGTCACGTAGAGAAAGGACACAGCGGAGAGCTGCAAGGACTCGCCTCCCCATGGCCGAACGCTCCACAACAGACAACTGTGTGTTTTTGGTGTGAAGATGCAGAGCGAGCGATCTGTTCGCTTCTGATTAAGAGCTAAATTTAGGGAAGGGTTGCTGGCATTTTAGATGTCGTCTCTCTCCTGTGTTGATGTATTTATTTTGAAACATTTCAACAAGCTTTTACCTTTTGTTTTTAATAGCCAATAGTCTTTAGTTTACATCACAGCTATGAACCATGATTTAATACTTGCTAGTCAGTAGCAGGTGGCATAGAGTGGCATACAGTGCCTGCCCACATTTTAAGCCATCTTGGTTCCGGAAGTATTTTCACATGGTTTTATTTATTTATTTATTTTCCATAAGGATTTTATTAACAGTACTTCATAAAAGAGTTGTGAGCCATGAATCAAAATCACAACATAGCAAACTTTGATTTGAAGCAAAAATGTATTTAAAAACCGGACAAAAAGTCAAAAGTAAAAGACTGTGTACTTATCGTCTTTAATATGGATGAACTGTGTAATCAAATGAAATTCAGTGGGAAAATATAAATTATCCTCCCTGTCCAGTAGGTGGCGATATGCACAAAGAATGCAAAAAAAAAAAAAAAAAAAAAAAAAAAAAAATGTGAAAGTGAAAGTGGAGATTTACAGTGAAAAAGGATTTAAATATTGATCTGTTTGTCACCCACACCTATCATATCGCTTCTGAAGACATGGATTAAACCACTGGAGTCGTATGGATTACGTTTATGCTGCCTTTATGTGTTTTTTGGAGCTTCAAAGTTCTGGTCACCATTCACTTGCATTGTATGGACCAACAGAGCTGAGATATTCTTCTAAAAATCTTCATTTGTGTTCTGCAGAAGAAAGAAAGTCATACACATCTGAGATGGCATGACGGTGAGTCAATAATGAGAGAATTTTCATTTTTGGGTGAACTGTCCCTTTAAGTACAAAAAATATATATTTTACGTTTATTGCAAAATATTCATATACTATATATACAAATATACACTGTAAGTAGTTTGAGAGTATAAGGAGACTGTATTGTGTTATTCACAATGCATCATGAGAGTCGACAGTTAGCTTGTTTGCCGCTACTCTATGATTGGTGGATCTTTCTCTGCTGCATCATGGGTAGTGTAGTTCTTCAACAGGAATTCCTCTATTAAACACGATATCTAACAAATTACGTTAAATAAGCGTGGACCTATGGCTTCATCAGAAGCATATACTATTGATTAACAACATCGGTGCTCACAGCAGGTCTGTCATAAAAACGTTATAAGTTACCATTAATAATCAGTTCCCCTATCGAAAAACGAATGAGATTTTTCCTGTTGCACTCTATTAAGGGGAGAAAGAGCACTGGACAAAAATCTGTGTAGTGCGGTATGAGTCATCAACATTTGACTGTGTTTAGCTGCAACACTGTTCACACCTTGCCAACATTAACAATTTACTAAGTTGCAACAGTGTTTGGACTCGAGGAACAAGAGCAGAAGTCAGCCATTTGACACGTGTAACTTATCGGATTGCTAGCTTAGCGTTTAAGTCATTTAAACGTGCAGATGATGTTTTTGTGTCTACTTAAAGAACAGCTGAGAGTGTCTCATCGCATAGAAACGTCTCTCAGCATTCCTTATCAAGTCGGATCTAAAAAAAACCAAACAAACATCCGCATAAGCAACCAAACCACTGACTGCAACTCCAGCGCCAATGGCGTCAAGCGTTAGCAAGGCTAGCGTTAGCCATTACTGCTTGTGGGGAGGAGCAAGAACAGATATTGACATGGAGTAACTGGGACTTGTTTCACAAACACCCCACCGTGCAACGCTCTTGTGGATGAGAAAAGAGGGAACTTGCTGTTTACTGTGAAATCGATAAAGAAAGATATCACAGGCAGGTATCATTTAGACAAACTACCCAGTACCCGGTCAACTTGATGCTCAATTAAAGCAGGGGGGAAATCTGTACTTTAAAGTATCGCAGTATTTTACCTCACACTTCTGTATCGATATTCTAATGGAATGAATCAAATATATTTTAACAGAAGTATTTGGGGAAAATTTATAAAACATTAAAGTTCTCAAAACAGTTCTAATCGAGTCGGATGCGATGTCCAAATGAGTTTATTTCCATTGACCAAGCAAATTAGTGTAAGTGCCTCAGTGTTTTCTGCCTCAAGGGTCAAATCTTGTGGTCTTATAACTCTTGCTGAAATACTTTTCCTGTTCACATTCTGCACTAATAGGTTTTGCTGCTTTCTTAAGGAATTAAATAACCCCAGCACTATGGGAGCATTACTTGCTTGACATAAACATCCCAAATGATCTGTGCTACTTTCATAAATCAAATATTTTTAGATTGATAAAGAATAATTAGACAGAAAAAAAAAAAATAATAATAGATTTTTTTTTAGACAGACAGTTTTTTAGAGAAAAAAAACATTATAGTGATTTTTTAAAAAAAACAGAATTTATATTTTTTACACAGAGAAACAAAACGTTTAGAAAAAAAATAGATTTTGGGAAAATAGAGATTTTTTTTTTTTTTTGACTAAAAAAATTGACAAAAAAAATAGACAAAAAAATTAGATGAAGAAAATATTTTTTAGAGAAAGAAAATACAAAAACATTTTTATAGAGATTTTTTTAGACAGAAAAAAAATGTTATAGAGAAAACAGAAAAAATTATAGAGATTTGTTTTAGACAGAAATGTTTTTTTAGAGAAACAAAATGTAGACAGAAAAAACATTATAGTGGATTTTTTTTAAAAAACAGAAAATATATTCTTTACACAGAAAAACAAAATTTTTAGACAGCAAAAAAATTATAGAGATTTTTTAGACCAAAAAATCGAGAGAAAACAAATGTAGAAATTTTTTGACATAATTTTTTTTTTTTTTGAGAGAGAGAGAGAGAGAGAGAGAGAGAGTAACTAACTTTAGACAGAAAAAAAATTTATAGAGATTTTTTTTTATTTTTTATTTTTTACAAATATATTTGTAGGACATAGGCTCAGGAATGCACTAAGAAACCTAAAAACAAAATGTTTTTTCACGTGAATTTTTTTTTTCAGGTTCAGGTTCAGGGCTTCCGTAATTTGCATGTCATGAACACAAAAAAGCAGCCTTGTATCATTGGTAATCTATAAATTCACTAAATTCAATATAGACCTATAAATTCTATAAACAAGAAGTTAATATTGAGTAACTGACATTTTCAACACATCATTGCTAGCTATTTTGTTCATTTTTGCTCTGCCAATTAAAAAAGTTTTGATTAAGATACAAACAGTGAAACATTCCAGTGCGCTTTCCTCTTTTGGAAAGTCGTGGAAAAGTGATTTTTTTTCCCCCTATGCGGTTCGAGCAAATGGGAATGCAAAAATATTTGCTGTTGTCTCCCGTTGACTGCTATATAAGTTTACACCGCTAGAGTTTACTTCAGTATTCCAAACATGGAAAGTGAAAAGGGTTGATTGTGAATTTTGCAGTCTCTAGCCAAGTATCTCCGATTCCAAATTCACAGAGATAAGAAATCCGAGAGCCTCTCGTCTCTGCTTATTTCTCCAGACCATAAGGATCATTCATTCATTTGTTCATTTGGCATTATGTCATCAATCTAGCAAGACAACTCCGAAACAAAGACTTTCTCGAGATGAATTCCATCATTCAAGTGCAACAGTACAAGGGCGGGGTAAAATTACGAATGCGTTTATGAGTTATTAATGGCACGTTCCGCTGGTTCCCAAACGGGTCTGGGGTTCCAAACTACACAGAGCGGACGGAGTTGGGTTATAGAGCTATACAACTCCATCAATTATTCAGCAGAGTTACTTGGATTTCCAGAATTGCCATACATTATACATGCAGTTCAACAAATGTCTCTGGTATTATACACATATCTGTACACTTCAGCTGCGCAGTAATTAATCTTCTAAATGCCCGCCAAAATGTGCAGTAATCTCTTCACCCTCTCAGCTACATTTTTCTTGCTGATGTTTGAAACACTCCAGTGCACCCAGAGAAAATAACGGGCCGAGTGAAGGTGGGGAGGACAGAAGGATGGATTTTTTGGGTTGTTTGTGGCTTCCCGAGATTGATTTTCATCTCCTGAAGAACTGGGCTAATCTCAATCCCTCTCTAATCTGTCTCTAAAGCACTTGAAACCCCAGGCCTCTTCACAGATGAAGGAAAAACAAGTGTCTGCTTGTCCAGGCCAAAGACATTTGCTCCGTTCTAAAAACTAGTGAGCTGCCTCCATAGGCAACATTTTAAGGCATCACTCCTAAGGAACAGACTGCTCTAAAAGGTAAACAACATAATTATGCTGCTGCCAAATTCAAAGGATGCATTGCAGCTTAACAAAACAATTTTTTATTTGTTTGTATGTCAAACGCTTACATTTAATCAATCAATTAACATAAATTCTAAATGTGAATAAAACAACTGAGAAATTATTACCTCTTATGCATACATCTAATCAACATCTACACATGACTGTATGAAGTATATGTATAATTATGCTTAAATAGAGGATTTCATTATGGTGGCATTTTTGTGCCGCTATATTTTAAATATGGCATTTTTACCCTTAGCCCCCCTTAAAGGGACAGTTCACCCAAAAATGAAAATTCTCTCATCATTTACTCACCCTCATGCCATCTCAGATGTGTATGACTTTCTTTCTTCCGCTGAGCACAAATGAATATTTTTAGAAGAATATTTCAACTTTGTAGGTCCATACAATGCAAGTGAATGGTGACCTGAAATTTGAAGCTCCAAAAAGCACATTAACACAGTGTAAAAGTAATCCACACGACTCCAGTGGTTTAATCCATGTCTTCTGAAGCAATCCAATTGGTTTTGGGTGAAAACAGACCAAAATATAACTCATTTTTCACTATGACATCATCAGTCTCCTTGGCGATCATAATTTCAAGCTCGATTACACTTCCTAGAGGCTACAATGGCAAGATGTACAGTGAAAAAAGAAGTTATATTTTGGTCCGTTCTCACTCAAAATCAATTAGCTCGCTTCTGAAGACCACTGGAGTCGTATGGATTACTTTTATGCTGCCTTTTTGGAAAAAAGTTCTGGTCACCATTCACTTGCATTGTATGGACCTACAGAGCTGAAACATTCTTCTAAAAATCTTCGTTTGTGTTCTGCAAAAGAAAGAAAGTCACACAGATCTGAGATGGCATGAGGGTGAGTAAATGATGAGAGAAGTTTCATTTTTGGGTGAACTGTCCCTTTAAATTTCGACCGTGAGCTGGACCAGCCTAAAAAATAAGCGTGTTTTTAGCGTGATCTAAGCTAAAGGAGCACAATTCATGATGCCATTGTTGTCCGATTTTAATGCTGATTTTAAAAAATATCTTTGATTGTAATCTTAACCAACCGTTTTGTATTTTTCGTTCTTTCCCCATTCAAGTAGATAAGAATTATACTTGTATTTATAGAAAGTAGCTGCTCGGATGCATTACGCACATGACTGTATTGAACAAAGCTGTTGTGTCGGTGTTTGTGTTTGTTGAGGCTGTGAGGATTTCAGATGAGGCTGTTCATAAGAAAAGCATTTAATTTCACACATTCACGGAAATATGATTTCATAAAGGTGCGGTTTTGCAGTCGCACACCCTCCTCGTGTTAACACGACACGTGTGAGGAATTTCAGTTTCATGTTATCGTGACATCCTGCTCTTGTCTTGTTCTGTTAAATCTGATGATTTATTAATGAGCAAGTAAATATAGCCGAGGATCGTATGAGCTTTGTGCGCATGTGGTATACGCTCATGCACGCACACAAACAGCTCTTACAAGGTAAAGAAATAAAATCCCTGATATTCTAGAAGAACTAAACCCTGAAGAAATCAAACAAACAAAGGCTGGATTTACTGCAGGGTCTCATGTGGACCGTTTAGGCCTAAAGTGCTGTTTAGATTTCCATCGTTTACGGCAGAACACATCGATCACATGTGTATATTAAAAACTGATATCAATAATTCAGCTCAAACCCACCATCTGAAAACATGAACAAGACACCAAGAGCAGAAGAAAGAAAGAAATTCACTTGCATTATCTCTGTCATACTATTGCTCCATCTTTAACTCTAAACCATAAACACCTTTTTTTTTTCATGCAGGAAGTTTAAAGGTCTAATATGAGAGAAAAAAAACCCTGCATAATACAGTTTTTTTGGCGCTCGGCCCACTAAAGTGGAGAAAATTTTTCGATCCAATCTTGAGCCACTGACTGATATCCAAGAGTCCACAAAAAGACAAGAAAATAATGCAGAATAATTCATCGTGTAATGCAGCATGCAAGTACAGACCCATTAGCATGCATGACTGTGCTCACACTCCTGCTGTCCCACCGCAAAACACACACGCACCGAGCGAAAGCGAGAGAGAGGGCACTAAACAGATTGTCAGACATTGACTCTCCCATGCCTCGCCGTTTGACAGTATTTCGCTTCAGTTCCCAAAGCAATACATCTAGAGTTCATGCAGCAATCTGATTACCTGACAAGTGCTTTTATCGCTCAATTTTGCAAAAAACAAGGTGACAGAAACCCAATTTCTACGAAATACACAGTGACTGACAATATAGCACAACACAATTATGCCACAAGCACAACTACAGCCCTCATCTCAAAGCTGTTACTCCACAACATGATCTGTCGTCCTCCGTTCCCCACCCTCCTCTTGCTCTCGGACATTTTTAAGGACATTTAATGGAAAGACAGACAGTCGCTAAAGGTGCATCACTGTGTCCGGCTGCAAACTCCCTCAAACCATTGACCTTTACAAGCGGAGAGTGTCAAGGCCGCTGCCCTCCTATTTGACCTTAAAGGAATATTTTGGGTTCAATACAAGTTAAGCATTTGCGGCATAATGTTGATTCCCCAAAAAAATCTTAGTCTATCCTTAATATGACGTGCATAGACATAGAGGCTCCGAGAGTCCAAAATGAATAAAATCCCAGATGCGGCTTATATTGCAGACAAAATCCAAATAATAACCATAACACACAAAAAAAATATGATTTGGTCACACAGGACTATTAACTGTAAACAACCCCGAAATGCACTGGGGACTCTTATTTTGAAAAGTGTGTGCTCCCATCTCACACAAACACATAAGGGAAACAAAACATGCAATCATACAGCCGTGGTCTCTGACGCTTTCTGCCTGTCAATCATTTTGCATGTTCTCATGGTATTGTAGTTGCAGCGAAATATTTAGGCTTAATGCCATTTTTATGCCATGTTGTTCATAATGATTGTCAGTAGAGGGCGCTATTTTGCTGCTGCTCTTTTTAACTCGTGACGGTCTCAATAAAGCTCATTAGGTATCTTTGGAGTGAGGTGTTTTGGAAAGAGGGGGCGTGGCTAATCCAACAGCTCAGCTCGACGAAATTCTAGAATGGCTAAAATCGCTTACAGCACCTTTGACAACAAAACCTTTTTGAAGTGCTCATTATTTATAACCTTATTATATTTACAATAATGTAAAAAAAAAACTATTGGCTTTGAGCTATACAAGTTATATCCAATTTTTGCCAAGACAACATTATGCCATAAAAATTAACACAACTTTACAGCTCAAATAATACTTGATTTTTAATAGTAGGATTAATTGAAGTGATTTTTTTTTAAAAAAAACTAAAAGCTTCACATTTCTGCCTTTTGAAAAATTCATTCACTTCCATTATAAGTACCTCACTGTAAGTGACTCAAGTGATTTATTTTTTTTACATATGTAAGCATGATCAGACTTTTAATACGCCATGCAAGCATTAGACTGTTCTCAAACATCATTTCAATGATGCAAAAAATGAAATAAAACATAAATTGCATAGAAAACAGGCTACAGTATGTTATGTGTGCAGATTTGTGTTTGTGTGTGCATTTTAAGCAAAGCTCATTCCCTTTACATGCGCCTTTGAGCTCTCACATGCACACAAGGCAGACTGTCGCCTCCTATAGGACACTTTTAGAGCCATCAGCAGAAATATCAACCTCTGGTTCATCCTAACACACATTTCAACTCTCTAGAATTGGGCTAACAATGAAAATATGATCTTTTAAGGTTCATCTCAAGAGCCAAATAAGTCCACATAAAGCAATCATATTGACATACATTTTTGTCTGTTTTGAGTGTTTTTAAATGGATGCAACAAAAAGGTAATCCATGGCAATATCTTAACTTTAACTCTGTTCTCAGATCTGCTCTTTAGTATGAAACAGACATCAGAAAGAATACTCAACTGCTCTCTAGAAAACTAGAAAAGTGAATTAAGAAAATCCCTTGTACTCGGGTTAGAGGGATAGCACAGAAGGTTTTCTTAAACCTCGATTTAACATTAAGTAATAGATCCAGACGCCTGCAGTGTAATTAAGTGCTATTACATGGCTTTATCCAGGAAACTTCTTTCGGCCAATCGAATTACAGCCCTTGTGTTGTGTTCTCCGAGAGCAGACAGCCACCAGGGCTGTAATTGACCCTGAACCTCTTTTCATTTTAGACGTATTATTCCAACGGCCAGCTATTTGTAACCTCTGTATCAGCCACTATAAAACACCATTAAGAGGCCCTGTGTCCTGCCCTCATGCTACTGCTGCCACAGCCGGCGCTGATGGGAACTATTTAAAATGCCCTTGTGCAGCTGTGTGGCGAGCGGAGGGACCGTGTGCGTTTTGATTTATTTATTTGTTTATATATTCATTTATTTTCAGCTTTCAGACTACCTCTAGCTCCGATGACAGCACCCAACACATCGATCCACAGGAACTGCAAGGGGAGGGATTTCTAATGTTTTTATAAGCTCTCAAATGAGATTCGTAAGTCTATGACTCTCCACGTCCACACTTATCTGTTTATCCTCCTGAGACCCGAGCGTGACTGCTGTGTGCATTTTCCATTTCCCTTTTTGATTTGTAACTAGCAACACCTAATAAACAAGCAAAAGAAAAAAAAATTGTAGAGCAAATAGTTTTCCTTAAAATTTATGTCCAGCGGGACTATGTTGTGAACTTTTAAATAACACTAAGCTATAGAAAGTCAGATTTGTTTTATTCAAATAATTTATTATGTATCCAGGAGTGTTGATTATTCATGTTTTTGAGATGTTACAGACATTACATCATAAATTATCATAATTAATTCTGATACAAAGTAATGTCCAGCATCATCCAATCACTGCCAACCATGTTAAAATAAAATGATACATTATAAATTCTGAATCTATGTGCTGATTATCATTGTCACATGTCTGTCAAACATGTTGAGTGATCCAAACATCATCTGCAGCCTGAAACTGAACTTTTGATCAGATTTTAGGAGTGAATGCACTTAACTGCATAGAGAGCTATAGGATGCTCCCTTGCTCCCTATTTAGTGAATGACTTAACCTCCAGTGTGCTGTCTGTCTGCACTGGTCTCAGAACAGTTTGAAATGCACCTTATTTTCATCCTAACTCCATATAAAGCCTCTGAAAGACACATTTTCAGCTTTTGGATGAACTCATTGATTCTCAATGTAAATATATAGGAATGTATTTATTAATGTTAATGAATAGAACTGTATTGTACAGTGATAACAAAATAAAATATAACAAAATATATATTAAAATGAAGTGAAATGACCCACAGATGTGTTAGTGTTGAAAATTATTCAAAATAACTAACATGTTTTTTTTTCTACTTTTGAGGAAATGTGGTGCCAGTATCCATATATGTGGACATCATGTTTATCAGGGCACTGACCTGCAAAAAATTAGCTGATATTTTTAATGCAGCATATCAAATGAAACTAGAGACTCTCCTCTTTACAACCAAACAGGTTTCAATGAAAAAACGAAAATAGATTTCTTACCAGAGGCACTTTTGTTGGTGATGCGTCTGTCGGAGTGCTTCAAAGGAAATTGACGGCATGCTGTTATGTCACGTGACTCGGTGCGGCAGAAGTTAACCCTTTAAATGACAGTCTAGAGTCTTGTGAACAGTATTCAGTCAGTTTTTATTCATTTAAATTACACGTTGCGTAAAGCGAAGTCAAAATAGCGAGTCCTCACGAGGCCGCGGGGTCGCATGAGGTTAAAGCTGAAGTATGTAATTTCTGTGACACTAGCGCCACCGAATGGAATTGCAAAAATAAACAATGTTTTCAAAACAGCTTTCTGAATACACCCCTCGTCTGCCGTTGATCAAACAAAGAGATAGTCGTGGGTCACTCAAAACAAACTCAGGAATTTTCATAGTGCCACAGAGACACAGTGTTTACAGTTTTCAAGTAAATTAACCTATGAATGGCTCACTTACTGTTGTCTCTGCATATAAAGTTTCAGCTTTAAGTTTGAAAAGTTTGTTTTCCACAACGTCATCGTTTTCCAAACTATGCGCAGTGTTAATTTAGTCAGTTTTACTCTGACTAAAATGGCATATAAGGGTTAGGGTCCCCATCCACTTTCATGGACAAGAGCAACTTTGACATTCTGCTAAATAACTCTACTATTTGCGTTTCATGCGGGACAGAAAACCATACAGGTTTGGAACAACGAGTAGCCTGAATGACGACAGAATCTTCATATTTGTGGTGAACTATCCCTTTAATCTCTCTCTCTCTCTCTCTCTCTCTCTCTCTCTAATGCATTCTGTTCCAGACCAGAGGAGAGGAGAGCCAGATTATTTTACAGCCCCGTAACAGGAGAGGAGATCTGCCTCCTGCCACACTTCTGCTGTAAATAATAGAGAGTATATCCTGTAATGTATGGATCTGTGTAAACACACATCATGCACTCTTGTTTATTTTCAGTGGTATACTGAAGTGGTAGTTTTGAGAGAGAGAAGGGCATGTATTTGTGCTGCAGTGCTTGTTTCTGTGGTTTGATGAGGCCTCTGTAGTAATTCTGCTCATTATTAAAGAGCCCAGAATAATGGCTCTCACTCTGACCTCTGACCTGCAGCTGGGACACAATGAATAGTAACGAATGCACACACACAACCACACACTCAAAGACATGCACATGCACAGCAGCAGCTAACACACAGACTTCGAGACCGTTAAACCCTTTCACAAAGGAAAATTGTCTTTTTTTCTTCAAAATTATGTGTAAGAGTTACTCATCTTTCTATTTTTAATAGAACATGGTAGTAAATACTCAAGAGGTAATTGGTGCACTCTTAACAGACATTTTAAATGCATGCAATTTTATATAATGAGGACAGTCGTATAGAATTATGTGTTAGGGGTCAAATGTAATCAGCCGTAGTGAAAATTGACTTTTTAAAGATCTGGCCACCGTATCAAAGGGTTAATCACGCATCCTCAAGATGACCCTCGAAAAACATATTTGTTCACACACATTCAAGACACACAGTCACTCATGACAACAACATGCTCTTTTACTCTCTCACACACATTCTTCTTTACCCACAAACACATGGCAGCTTTAATAAATATACCTTTAGCAAAAAGTAAACTGCACATCTACCAAAAAGGCTCTTGAGTACAAACATCATGAACAAATATATATGATTAAATGTGTAAAAGACCTAATAGGTCGAACGAAAGCAAGCGAGAGACAGCTTAATTAATTTCTGCCAGCCGTAATCTCAATCGTTACACATGCACACGTACACCTGATGTACAGAGTTTAAAGAGGTGACTGTAGCCTCATCTGACACGACAGATTTCAAATGACTTTAAACAGGCTTAGCAGTACAGACACACATAAGTTGTCACTGGCTTAACCAAATCACTCCACACAAAGACGCATTAGCAATGAGCGAGGGAATCCAGGAAAGCTCTTTCTTTCTTTAAACGCAGTCTGAACGTCTTCTATAGAGACAGGATTGTCCCTGCGTTCTTGAGTACGAAGGAGACACAAACCTGCTGAGCAAGTCATTCGGTAAGGGTGTTGCAAATTGAAATGTTAGAGCGCAAGACAAATGAGATTACGTTGGTTTAAATGAAAATAAAATGATTTTGTATTTACTTGACCTCAAGTGTGAGCAATAACAGAAAACGAAAAAAGGACTGACATCCTGACATTGTGAGAGACAAACCTGAGGAAACGTGAGGATTCAGAGCTCCACAGGAAACTACTTATTGATCGAAGCTCTACTCATTTGTAATCTAGTGGCTGGCAGCAAATCATCACACTATCGCCGTTATAAAATAACAAGCCTTTAGGGCTGAACCTGTCTGTGCATCAAACCTCTCCACACCAGTGCTAACATCAAAACAATATCTCCATGGCAGAATTATGTTCCATACTCAATTTCCCCTTAACGCATTACCTGAAACAATATGAGCAAAGTTAGATTTCAAAAAACGATAGCAAGGTGCTCTCCTGCATCTGGCAAGGGACGGATAGCGACTCGTGTTTCATATTATCGCCGGCTGCGATGCTTTGTATGCACATGCATCCACTCACCCATTCTTTTATTGACCTAGAGAGACAGAGGAGGAGGAGGAGATGGAAGGTAATAAAGAAGAGTAATATAAGTGGTCTTTCTTACCTGAATTATTGACATCCTGTTCACTGGCGTCTCCGTTGTATTCGTAACAGGTCCTGTGAAGCTGGTGTGACAGCCAACATGCCCTTGAGGAACGCTGAGGTTGTTGACGGTCGGTTTGAGGTACATGACCTCTGATCTAGGTGAGCTGAGGGGTAGACGTGTTTGGTAGTCGAAGTACATGGGTGAGGTGGCCAGCGACGGGCTGCTGACAACGTTCATCACGTTCATGGTGTCCCGTTCTTCCACTTCGCTTTGCACCAGCATGATGTCGTTCTTATTGATCTTCTTCTTCTTGCTTTTGCCCAGTTGCGGGTGGGTGTACTCAGCGATGCGACAGTTGTACGTGCGGATCTCCTTGTTCTCCCGTTTGCACTTGACTGCGATAGTGATCATGGCCGCTAATAGCATGATGGAGATGATACTGAGGGTCACTATTAATGGGAGCGACATGTCCCAGTTGTGGTGTTCGGCGTTGATGTGTGGTTCACCCTCTGGCAAGGGTCCAGAGTAGGCTTTGACGATGAGCTTGGCCATGGCAGACAGAGTCGGCTTTCCGTGGTCAGTCACCTTGATGATGAGTTCCACAACAGGTGATACTTCCTCCCACAGTGGCTGTACTGTCCGTACCTCACCTGTCATTGAATCGATCTCAAACAGGTGTTCCTCGTTCCCATCTGAGATCTCGTAGGTGAGGCGGCCGCTCTCGCCAAAGTCATTGTCCACCGCTCTGACCGTGGTGATAATATGACCGACTCCCACATTTCGGGGAACGTGGATCTCGGCAGTATCGTTCTGGAGTAATGGAAGCACAATGACGGGAATGTTGTCATTAACATCCAGCACACTCACACGGACTGTGGTGTTGCTCTCCAGGTGAGGATTACCTGAATCCTTTGCCTGGACTTTAAAGTCAAAGTACTTGGTTTGCTCATAGTTGAAACTCCTCAGGGCATAAATTGCACCGTCAGTGGGTTTGATGTTTACATACGTTGTGATAGATTCCTCACTGACATTAGAGGGAAGGAGGGAATAGGACACAGTACCATTTAGGCCCAAATCGGGGTCATGGGCCAGAACTGAGCCCAGATATTCCCCTGGGATGTTGTTTTCGGGCACCTGAAGAAGGTACACCATTTTTGTGAAGCGAGGTGGATTATCATTTTCATCTAAAATCTTAACAGTGAAAGACTTGGTTGAGTTCAGTGGCGGGTTGCCATTGTCTTTGGCCACAATTGTGATGTTATACTCATCTTTTACCTCTCTATCCAGTGGCCTGTCAGTCACCACTGTGTAGAAGTTGTCGTAATTCTCCTCCAACTTGAAGGGAACGTTCCCCAAGATTCTACACTGAAGCTGCCCATTGCGACCCGAGTCCTTGTCCGTGACTCTCACGAGAGCGATCACAGTCCCCGGAGTTGCCGCTTCACTGACCGCCCCCTGACGCACTGCCACGAAACCTATCGACGGCCAGTTGTCATTCCTGTCGAGCACTTTAACGGTGACTTTACAATGGCCAGGAATTGGGTTGGGGCCTTGATCTTTTGCCTGAACATCAATCTCTATAATTGGGTACTCCTCAAAGTCGATTTTACCCTGAATCTTTATGACCCCCGTTCGGGAGTCTATTGAGAACAACTCTTTGATACTGTCTGGGACATAACAGCTAAAAGAATAAGTAACCTGCCCATTAATCCCTTCATCAGAATCTGTGGCATTTAAATCTATCAGTACCGTGCCTGGGGACGAATTCTCAGGGACCTCCACTACATATGAGGGCTGCTCAAACACGGGGCTATTGTCATTGGAATCAGTGACTTTCACATTGATTTGCATTGTGCCTGATTTAGGATATTCACCTCCATCTGTGGCAGTTATAATTAAAGTGTGATGGCTGCGCTCCTCTCGGTCTAAGGATCTCTGGACGACCAATTCGGGGAATTTCGTTCCATCCCCTCTGGATTTTACATCCAAAGAAAATATACTGTAATCATCCCGCGTGATCTGATACGTTTTCAAGCCGTTTTCCCTTGTGTCTGGGTCGAAGGCGGCAGCCAAGGGGTAACGGGTGCCCGGGGCTGCGTTCTCAGAGATGTCGATATCGATCTGATCAGAGGGAAAGCTTGGCGCATTATCATTTATGTCCTGTATCTCAACTTTAATCATGCAGATCTCCTTGTCGTTGGCAAACACTTCCATGGACAGCTGGCACTTGGAGTTTTGTCTACACAGTGATTCCCTGTCGATCCGCTGTTTAGTGTATAGCAGCCCGCTCTCAGGATCCACATCTATAAGATGTGGAGCGGAGTTCTCCAACACCCTGAAGTTGGATTTTTTCCCCTGCTCCCCCAATTCTAACTCTGCATCCTTGGCAATGTTTCCAATAACACCCTGAATTTTCTCCTCGGGTATGGAGTAGTTCAAGTTTTTCAATGTCAGGGCTTGCGCCCAGAAAAGTAGGAAAAGTAAAACAGAAAGATGCATCCCTTTCAGTGAGAGTGCCTCGGGTTCCCGATGCGTTTCACGCCTCTGACCTGTTGATCTTCCCGGCAATATTAAGATTTATACCTTCAATTACTGAGCACACATGCCGATTCATGATAAAAGACGTGTAAAGTCATTATGTGGGCTTTTCCTTTCAATGCTCTTTTCTTTTCCTCTGAGGCAGTGCTCCCTTTATCCTGAGTTTTTACAACAAATGGTAAGGCTGTACAGCTAATTTATATTCTGCTGAACGCCCAGGCGCATTGGAGGCATAATCACAATCCGGTTTCCACAAAGAAATAGCCTTTCCGAGCCTCTTCGCCTGTAATACAGAAGAAAAAGAAAAACACTTCTCTTTCAGAATCACAG
Source organism: Myxocyprinus asiaticus (assembly GCF_019703515.2). Classification (NCBI taxonomy): domain Eukaryota; kingdom Metazoa; phylum Chordata; class Actinopteri; order Cypriniformes; family Catostomidae; genus Myxocyprinus; species Myxocyprinus asiaticus. Next base: position 1,731,076 of record NC_059378.1, on the reverse strand, counting down.
TCATTATAACATGGACTATTGCATTTAATAATTTTGATACTGACATCAAGATGAATTGTTGTCTTGAAAAAAAACCCACACATCTCTTCAATCAGCATATGCGGGTTTTTCCCCCCCAGTAGTGTGACCGTAATGAAACGCACATCTAATGCGTAATTCCCATTTCCTTGACGAACGACGTGGACAGAATGTCAATCCAACCTTGAGATGCGTCGGGGCGCTTTACCACTGAACACAGGTGGATGTTCGTGTTTTTCTGCTCTCAGCATGTAGGTTAAGCAATGCGTCGAGGATACGCCATGTGGCACGGGTTATCAATCCCAAGAGCGTTACGCGCTTCAAACGCGCAACTATCAATGAAGGTGGTGAGCAAATAAAGACGGATAAATCTCTTTCTGTTTCCCTGCGTCCTGAAACAGCTGCTTAAATGAGGCTATATCTACTATACCTTAGCTGACTTGAGGCAACCCCATGAATACAAATGCGTTGAAATAAGCCTCTTAAACCACTAAAACCTACATAATCCGGCTGTTAAATACAATTTATACATAGTCGCATAAAGCAAAACAGAAATGCAAGACAATCCTGGGTGGTTATTTATCCCGTGCTTTAAAAATAGAGGGCTTCTTTAGTGAAAGCTGTTGCATCCTCACTGACACTGCATGTGCGCATCCAACAGCTCTATGACATTTCGTATCTAAGATTTTCTTGAAAGACACTTGGAAAGAGGATGATGATGAGGAGGAGGAGGACAAAACATCTCACAGACTTACCTGTAGCCTTCTAGTAAGTACTAAGACAAGCATCACCAAAGACGGATTACATCCTTCGCGCCACCGTTCCAAAGCGCGGAAAAACGCCAAATGGACTATATGGGGAAATAAAGTGCTCCCCAAAAGTGCGCTTGTAATGTCAATGAGGCAGCAGCAGCAGCAGCACCTCTGATTAGGATGCAGGGACTCTCCTCAGCTCATGCACTGAGTCACTGGGACTCGGGCTGCTGGTTATTATTTAGGAGAGATATCTTGACCCAGACATCAAATATACATCCACAACCAACGATATCACCAATGCGAACCTTCTTCTGTCGTACTGCATTGACGCGGGGTGAGACATCCCCGTGATAGATGCGTCCTTGCGCCCTTAGGAGACTATGCGTCCAGTCCCTTGTGCTGAAGTCGAAAAAAGAAATGCGAAGGACAAAGAAGACAGTCCAAAGTTTAAAACGTGAATATTAACCGAAAGTGTTCAGTCTTTGCTTGTCACTGAAGCCAGCTGTCAATAACGGTGTGGGAATACACGCACTCTTCTGCCGCCTCTGCGCGTTTCTCTCTCTCTCTGACTGTCACACTGTTTCTCATAGTGCATTAAACATTGTTACTGATCCTCCGCCAACCAATGAATGGAGGAGGAGGAGAATGGTGCAACCAATCACATTCGCTGAATTCGAATTGTAGGCGGGGTTTTCAGAACGGTCCTGTATGTGAGTGATCATTTGGACATGTATAAAAGACTTCTTTTAGTTTCAGTGGCACGAGCGGGGTTGGAATTCTGTACGTTAAAGAAACTGTTAAAGCAATTAATCAAATATGTCAAATGAAGGAACGAGTGGAAAGTTACATATGTTTACCTTCAGGCTATACAAGATCTTAGTTTGATCTGATTCGTCTGTTTGTACCAAAGCAATGGCAAAACTGGCAACTGGTCCTGGTAATTTGCCAATAACATGACTGAAAGCCACACAAAACGTCCACAAAGAATGAATCCCATTCACTCCACAAAAGAGATGAAAACGCATAAGATTCTAATTATTATACGCGATCAATAATTGTGGAGTTTTGAAGACTCTTAACTGATCTTAAAATTGGAAGTGGATGTGTTTGAGCATTTGTTAGTTTGTGTAAATCTCAACAGCTGTTTTGAATACTATAGTAATACATCTTTGGCATTCATTGCCTATGTTTGGTAAAGAGAGAGAGAGAGAGAAAAACTCATGGTATACTAGCTCTCACAGTGTTGTCGCATAAGCTGCATACTTTAATACGGAGGAAATGCGCAAGGTTTTCATACTATTCATATACTCAGAAACAAACAACATAAAGAGCTGCACATGCTCTGCACAAAGAGCAGGTGGATGAAAAGAAAAGTGAAAACCCATGATGGTTCTACCAGCTCAGTAAGCCCTCTAGTGGACACCTTTGAACCTTCGACTAGAATTACTCTCGTTGTTTAGTCTATGAAAGTTTAATGTAATACCTAAAAAAACATTTTTTATACAGAAAAGATAAAATGTATATAATGCGTAAAATATAAAATTGAAATATATGTGTATTAAAATAATACAAAATATATATCATACCAAGAACATATATGTAGGTCTGTTTTTATAATATACTTTTTATATAAAATATACATATGTGTGTGTGCGTGTGAGGGTGAATATACAGTAAATAAATGAATATACAGTATATTTATACATTTAAATATACAGGATGGACGTATATGTAGAATGTATGCATGCGTGTATGTGTATATATACTGTATATATATATATATATATATATATATATATATATATATATATATATATATATATATACAGTATGTGTATATATAAGTGTATATATAGAATGCATGTGTGTGTGTGTGTGTGTGTGTGTGTGTGTGTGTGTGTGTATATATATATATATATATATATATATATATCAGCCACAGCTTTAAAACCACCTGCCTAATATTGTGTTGGTCCCCCTCGTGCTGCCAAAACAGCGCCAACCCGCATCTCAGAACAGCATTCAGAGATTATATTCTTCTCACTACAATTGTACAGAGTGGTTATCCGAGTTACTGTAGACTTTGTCCATTCGAACCAGTCTGGCCATTCTCTGTTGACCTCTCTCATCAACAAGACGTTTCTGTCCACAGAACTGCTGCTCACCTGGGTTTTTTTTTTTTTGGTTTTTTTGGCACCATTCGGAGTGAATTCTAGAGACTGTTGTGTGTGAAAATCCCAGAAATACTCAAACCAGCCCGTCTGGCACCAACAACCATGCCACGTTCCAAATCACTGAGATCACATTTTTTCTCCATTCTGATGGTTGATGTGAACATTAACTGAAGCTCCTGACCCGTATCTGCTGATTTTATGCATTGCACTGCTGCCACACGACTGGCTGATTAGATAATCACATAGATGATTGTCTGAATGCTATTCTGAGATGCGGGTTGGCGCTGTTGTGACGGCACGAGGGGGACCTACACAATATTAGGCAGGTGGTTTTAATGTTGTGGCTGATCGGTGTATATGGTGTATCTATCTTAATTCAGACACTATATATCCACAACCATTCATTCTATTCCTTTAACTCCAACAGAATTGTTGATATGTTTATCAATTCATAGTGTAATGCTCTGAAATGCAACTAAATCTAGATAAAGGCATCCGTCCCTATCCCCTGATCCGGTGTCAGTCACGCTCTGCAATCCTCTTTGATATGGTCTATAAAGTACCTAACAAAACCTGAACCCAGATCTGTGGCATTTCTCTGAAGCAAGTCCTCATTTGTTCATGTTGAGGCTGCTCGCAGGGGCCTGAGTCATCATCATGCGACATGGGAATTGGAGCCGGTGTCTGAATTCATTGTCAAATCTGACACAAAACACTTTAATATTCTGGAGATGGTTCTCTATTTTCATATCATTACAGCGCTGCCTCTCTAATGCCGGCCGTTTGAAGCTGCTCTGTCTGTAATGCCCTTTGATTATGTGCAGATAGAGGCGTGTTTGATAGTGCTTCAGCAGTACATCTTCCCATTGAGGCTCAATACAGGCTGCCGTATCCATGACCTTGGACATGACCTTTCCTTCTGGCAAGTGTGCTCAACTATGATGATGAGAACTGTCATTCACTGGAAAATGCTGCACATATACAGTATGTTCTAGTGATGAAAAAATTGTGTTATAGATCTGTGTTCCTCTGCTCTTATGTCTTCTTGACTAAAATGAAGATGCATATGGTTTTGCTGCATGTAAATAACTTGAGTGGACTCAACGAGAGAAGCCATATGGCATGTGTTGTTGTGCGTGTTTGCTTTGCGTCAAATTTCTATCCCTTGTTGCTTTCAGAAGCTGCAAGCTTTCTTTCTGGACTCTGAATCCACTTCAGACTTTATCAGTGTGTCCTGAGGGTTTCGCCTTGATGAAAATCTAGCAAAGCCGCACAACAGAAGCCCCGCTATTAGCAGCTGTCTCTGTTAGTCCAATAAAAAGACATGTTGGACGGATGGAATCGTATAGCTATATTAAAACACAATTTTGCAAATTAAATTCCAATTTAATGCCATGTTTTTTCTTCTTCAGGTAGAGACTGTGCGAGGGCTCGGGCTTCTGGACAGGCTGTCTGAAAAGCAATGTGTCTCTCTCTCACTCTCCCTCTCTTCCTTCTATGGAGATGAGGCTTTTATGTGGTACAAAATGCAATTTTTTTCATGTCTGCCGGGGACAATTCTCTGAGGAGGCGGTTTGTTCAGTGCAGCTGCCCTTTCCACTAACATTTTCATCTGCTTTCGCTCTCTTCTCCTCTCGTTCTGTTTTGCCGTGCCGGGGACTGAAGGGGTGTGTAAGAATCAGAGCTTCTCTGTCCCTCTTTTTAACAAAATGACAGCATCTCTCTTTTAGTTTAAAGCCACCAGATTCTCCTATCTGTCTGTCTTTCTATCTATTTAGATGTGGCCAGCTAGCTACCTACTTACCTACCTATACTACCAGTCAAAAGTTTGGACACACTTGCTTTTCTTAAAGCGACATGACTCGTGTCGGCGCATCAACGCTCTGCTCAATGCCAGTGTCACTCTGACCTCCACGTGAAAAGCATTTCAGGTGGCAGAGTTTGCCAGGCAAGAAAGCAGGAGTTGTGCACAGTAGACATTGAAAACCTTGCTTTGATTGCAGGAAATAATCAGAGGACTCGTTTAATTTAAGGTCTTAGGATGTTCTTGCTGAATCTAAATTAGGTCAGGAACTGAGGTCTCTTGATGCCCTGAAACAATAAGGTAAATATTTATGAATAAAAATATATAAAATATATTTATTGTTGCTTTGTACTCTATAATCAAAAACGTGGTAAAAACACTTTGGTGTAAAGTTGGACCTGTCATTGTAAACTGACTTTGTGTATATGCAAATTGCTCCATTATCATAAGGGTCAAAGCTGAAATTGTTTAAACAACAGTATGAGTGATCAATCATTTTCAACAACAAACAAAACTATAAAGTACCAACAAATGGAAGGATGGCAATTAAATACAGGCCAAAAAATTTTAAGCAAATCAAAACTAGCTTATATCTTACCTTCTTCAGAACAGCCTATCTATCTATCTATTTATCTATCTATCTATCTCTCTATCTGTCTGTCTATCTATCTATCTGTCTGTCTCTCTATCTATCTCTCTGTCTCTCTGTCTATCTATCTGTCTCTCTATCTATCTATCTATCTCTCTGTCTCTCTATCTATCTATCTATCTATCTGTCTGTCTGTCTATCTATCTATCTATCTGTCTGTCTGTCTGTCTGTCTGTCTGTCTATCTATATGTCTATCTATCTATCTATCTCTATCTATCTGTCTATCTATCTATCTATCTATCTGTCTCTCTATCTATCTCTCTGTCTCTGTCTATCTATCTATCTATCTGTCTGTCTCTCTATCTATCTGTCTGTCTGACTGTCTGTCTGTATACAGTATCTGTCAGTCTGTGTCTGTCTCTTTGTCTGTCTCTCTGTCTGTCTGTCTATCTCTCTCTCTGTCTGTCTATATGTATACAGTATCTGTCAGTCAGTTTGTCTGTCTGTTTGTCTGTCTCTCTGTCTATATGTATACAGTATCTGTCAGTCAGTCTGTCTGTCTGTCTTTATGTATACAGTATCTGTCTGTCTGTCTATATGTATACAGTATCTGTCAGTCTGTCTATATGTCTACAGTAACTGTCTGTCTGTCTATATGTCTACAGTATCTGTCTGTCAGTCAGTCACTCTGTCTCTCTGTCTGTCTATATGTCTACAGTATCTGTCTGTCTGTCTATGTCTACAGTATCTGTCTGTCTGTCTGTCTATATGAATACAGCATCTGTCAGTCAGTCTGTCTGTTTGTCTGTCTATATGTATACAGTGTCTGTCAGTCAGTCTGTCTGTCTGTCTATATGAATACAGCATCTGTCAGTCAGTCTGTCTGTTTGTCTGTCTATATTTATACAGTGTCTGTCAGTCAGTCAGTCAGTCAGTCAGTCTGTCTGTCTATATGAATACAGCATCTGTCAGTCAGTCTGTCTGTCTGTCTGTCTATATGAATAAAGTATTTGTCAGTCAGTCTGTCTGTCTGTCTATATGTATACAGTGTCAGTCAGTCAGTCAGTCTGTCTGTCTGTCTATATATATATAGTATCTGTCAGTCAGTCAGTCTGTCTGTCTGTCTATATGAATACAGTATCTGTCAGTCAGTCAGTCTGTCTGTCTATATGTATACAGTATCTGTCTGTCTGTCTGTATGTATACAGTATCTGTCAGTCAGTCAGTCAGTCTGTCTGTCTGTCTATATGTATACAGTGTCTGTCTGTCTGTCTGTCTATATGTATACCGTATCTGTCTGTCTGTCTATATGCATACAGTATCTGTCTGTCTGTCTGTCTATATGTATACAGTGTCTGTCAGTCAATCTGTCTGTCTGTCTGTCTGTCTATATGAATACAGTATCTGTCAGTCAGTCAATCTGTCTATTTGTCTGTCTCTCTGTCTGTCTGTCTATATGTATACAGTATCTGTCAGACAGTCTATCTGTCTGTCTGTCTATATGTATACAGTATCTGTCTGTCAGTCAGTCTGTCTGTCTGTCTTTATGTATACAGTATCTGTCTGTCTGTCTGTCTGTTTATATGTATACAGTGTCTGTCAGTCAGTCTGTCTGTCTGTCTGTCTATATTAATACAGTATCTGTCAGTCAGTCTATCAGTCAGTCTGTCTGTCTGTCTATATGAATACAGTATCTGTCAATCAGTCAGTCAGTCAGTCTGTCTGTCTGTCTATATGTATACAGTGTCTGTCAGTCAGTCTGTCTGTCTGTCTGTCTGTCTATATGTATACAGTGTCTGTCAGTCAGTCTGTCTGTCTATATGTATATAGTATCTGTCAGTCAGTCAGTCTTGTCTGTTTGTCTGTCTCTCTGTCTGTCTGTCTATATGCATACAGTGTCTGTCTGTCAGTCAGTCTGTCTATATGTATATAGTATCTGTCTGTCAGTCGGTCTGTCTGTCTGTCTGTCTGTATGAATACAGTATCTGTCAGTCAGTCAGTGTGTCTGTTTGTCTGTCTCTTTGTCTGTCTGTCTGTCTGTCTGTCTATATGTATACAGTATCTGTCTGTCTGTCTATGTGTCAACAGTATCTGTCGGTTTGTCTTTCTGACTACGTCTTGCTTTTTAGTGAGCCTCCCACACACTCACAGGCGGATAACCTTGTAAAGAGAGCACACAGCTACAGGTAGCGCCCCTCTACCCCTGCTGGTCTTCAGTGTTGAGAACAGTTAAGCTGGCTTTAAGATCAGACACCACAACAACTCAAGAAAAAGCCCCAGTGTGTGGCTCCATCTCACTGCAAGCAAGCAAGAAATGTGTAGGTCAGACCTGGGGCGGATTGAGAGAAGAAGGCTTTCCACTTTATCCTGCTAGTCACCCTCAATCCTGCTTACAGCAGGGGGCCCTGACTGAGTGGAGGAGGAGACAGCGACAGGTCTGTTGGCTTTATTCACCACTCGGTCTGTGTGGAGTCCCTGCCATGAGGTATTCAAAGAACTGGTAATGGTGCTGGGTTGGCGCGTATGTGTATGTGTGAGAAAGAGAGCAAGGGAGAAAAAGACCTTGCCAAGTTGTAATCAGAGACATGTAGCTGATGTGTGTGTGTAGCATTCTGGATTATGTGTTAAAGTTCTAGAATGTGAGCGTATGTGTGTATTTTGTACTGAATCCAGAAGCTTTTTTAATTGAGGTGCTCGATGAACAGAGAATGGATCTTGATTGTTTTCTCTAAAGTAAAAACAACATATGACAAATGATTTGGATGGAGATGCTGTGAGGCTATACATATGTAGTGTTTGAATGTGTTAGAATATCTGTATTTGTGTCTGCCTTTTGTTGTTGTTAATGCTGAACTGTGTAATTTTTCTGATGTTTATATACTTTATATACTGTTTATATACCTTCATCCCAGTTTAATACACAGAGTCCGCTATAAGACCCTGTTTACACCTGGAGAGGAGAGGTGTCCAAGTTGACCAGCTGACCACTGGTGTTCCTCAGGGATCAGTGCTTGGACCTCTCCTTTTCCCGATCTACATTACATCACTCGGACCGATCATTAAGGCACATGTATTTTCGTAACACTGATACGCGGATGATGTGCAGCTCTACCTGTCGTTCCAGCCTGAAAACCCCATCATCTCCGCTCATATCACTGCCTGCCTCTTGGAGATCTCGGCCTGGATGAAGGAAACGTCACCTTCAGCTCAACCTGGCCAAGACAGAACTCCTCGTGATTCCAGCCAACCCGTCTGTTGACCACAACCTCTCTATTCATCTTGGTTCAACTACACTAATGCCAACCAGGACAGCTTGAAACCCGGGAGTGGTGGAAGATGACCAGCTTGACTTCACTGCCCACATCTCATCAACCGCCCGGTCTTGCAGGTTCGCACTTTACAACATCAGGAAAATCAAACCTTTCCTGTCTGATTATGCTGCACAGCTCCTAGTCATCTCAAGACTGGACTACTGTAATTCTCTGTTGGCCAACCTCCCAGCTAGCATGATTAAGCCACTGCAGATGGTCTAGAACGCAGCAGAGCATCTGGTCTTCAATCAGCCAAAGAGGGCTCATGTCACCCCACTCTTAATTTCACTCCACTGGATACCAGTAGCTGCCCGCATCTAATTAAAGGCTTTGACTCTGGCCTTCAGGACAGCCTGAGGAACTGCACCCTCTAACTTCAATTCACTTCTCCAGCTCTATGTCCTAACTCACTCTCTGCGGTCAATGAACGAGCGGTGCCTGGTGGTCCCATTGCATAGAGGCAATTCACGATCATTCACTCTCTCTGTTCCTCTGTGGTGGAATAAGCGTCCAACCTCCACATGATCTGCTGATACCATCTCAACATTCAGAACCAGCTGAAAACACATCTGTTTAGAGAGCACTTAACCAACCACACTAAATGCACTTAAAAATAAATATAGTCTTAGTCTTTCTTCTACTCTAGCTTCTATACAACTCCAGCCACATTGAGAACTCGTCAGTGTGATATTGCAGATATTGTTGACTTTTGTACGACAAATTACTATGTTCCTCATTTGTAAGTCGCTTTTGATAAAAGCGTCTGCTAAGTGACTACATGTAAAATGTTTATGTACACCTGGTTTTTGGTGATCTGTTGGAAACGGGATGACGCTAAAGAGAGGTGTAAACTGGGTCCAAAGCACTTTGAGTTTTGTCCACCTCAACCACAATCGAAGGTGGTTGGAAAGTGGCCGAAAATGCATGTGACCACAATGGGCCGTTCAAATGCGTTAGAACAGCAATGCTCACTCGCCTCTACATATAATTTCTAATTTTATATGCACTGATATAAACTCTTAGTTAAGCTCGCTAGTTGATAAAGTTCACTATGTCTCCTGCCCCAAAACTTCTCTCTCTCTCTCTCTCTCTCTCTCTCTCTCTCTCTCTCTCTCTCTCTCTCTCTCTCTCTTTCTGTGTCCTGCAGGTGTGAGATAAGCTGACAAAAGCGAAATTCTAATTAATGTTTTGTCAGTTTAAAAAACCCAGAGAAAAAGGAGATCAGTGGATGACAGTGATTTGGGCCGCACACATGCACTTGCAATTTTAATTAATGTTTAGAGGATTAAATTAAGAAATAAACAACTGAAACTTTGTAGAGCTATTAAAGGAAATTGTACAAGTTGTTGTAGTGGCAAAGGGCATAAAAACAAGACATTAAATCCCTTGTTATTTACATGATCGAAGTTTGATTTATTTTTTCTTCACATAGACAAAATACTTAACTGTAAATGCCACTGTGTTATGAGAGTAACGACACTCATAATGCAAGAGATGACAGAAAGATACATATTAGTTTAATCATTAGCAAATTCGTTTAGCTAACCCTAAACCCAACTAAACCCAAAGCTGGCAAAATAAACCAATACCAGCTGCACTTTCCAAGACGTTGAGTGACATATTTATTTACAATCATTTGCAAATTCCCATCATGCATCGTCGCTAATGAGTTTGAGGTATAAATTATAAAATATCAATTATAAAATCTAAAATAAATGAGCAGAGGAAATTAAAACTTGGTTGTATACAGCATATTATTTACAACTAACATTTGCATAAACTGAGCATCCTATCCATCAAAGATATGAAATAAAACATTGAATAATAAGGATTAATAGTGCTTTAAAGGAACGTTCTGGGTTTAATACAAGTTAAGCTCTATTGACAGCATCTACTGCATACTGTCAACTTCCACAGAAAATTATTTACAATGCAAGTCTGTGGGGGCAAGACATTCTGGAGGGATTACCAGCAGAAATGTGCAGCTTTTATTTAGTAAAAGCACTTATATTAATTCTTCTGTACAAAAATGTGTGTTATTTGAGCTGTAAAGTGTCTAAATCATCTTAATAGTGGTGGGACTACCATTCTAATTGGAAGAACTTCTGGTTATGCGTTACCAAATTAATGGAGCATAGCAGTCGGGTTCCGGAGGTAAAATGCCATTATTATTATTTTTATTTCTATTTTTAAACAATAACTACTGTGAGCTCAGAGGTTGTGAATCGATGGTATAGTCGGACTCCCTAAACCTTAAAATATTTGGGTCACTGACAAATAAGATTGTCTGAGTTAATAAAAATTAGAAATATGTTTTACAAAATGTTGTTTAAAAGTTCAAAGACAATGCCAAGGTCATGGGTTCGGTTAGGAATATAAATGTACACCTTGAGCACATTTTGAAGTTGTTTTGGATGAAAAAAAAAAAGTAACACTTTAAAATAAGCTTCCATTTGTTAACAATAGTTAATGCATTATGTATCATGAACTAACAATGAACGATATATTTAATTTAACTTTAAAAATGTCATGGTGTCAAGGTATTAAAATAGTTTCCTTGAACCTTGATTACATGAGAGTGTACACAAGTTAATTATTAATTTAAAAAAAGTTTTCAAACGTATGTTTCAAGGTGAAAAATATATCAGTATATACATATATCATGAAGTCGAGAATATCAAGAAGTTTTCTTATGGTTGCACCAAATGACCTGAACCAAATGTGCCTCTTAAAAAAAAATTCAAAATACTGATATTTAATGATATGACAAAATAATGATTTGTTATTATTTGTGTCACATGACAAAAACATTTCTATCTACATGTTTGTTACACCACATGACTTTGATATGGTGGACAAAAGTTTTTCAAATATTAATCATATATATATATATATGATTAATATTTAAATCACCGCTTATTTTCTTAATAAATAATAATAAAAGATTATTCTGCACAACTCATGCCAACATTTATTTTTTTTTTCTTCTTCTTATTTTTTTCAGAATTTCAGCTTTTAATGAGACTTTGATTTTTTACTGTCTCCGGACAGTTACACCACATGATTTTTTTTTTTTTTTTTACTTTAAGCCCCAGAAAAAATATCAAAATAACTTTGAACTCAGTACTTGAAAACATGCTTATCATAGAAGAGGTGTATTCAAGTAATTGCTTTGTGTTAATTTTTATGTGAAGAATTTTGTGTGAAGTATTTTTGAATAATTTATTAGACGTGAAAAAATAAAATAAGAGCGTCAAATAATTTTTCTTCAAATTTCTGAATATATTGCAATGAAATTAAAATAAATAGTTTCTGTACTTATAATCAACAACTTTAAATCAATAGTTTTATATATTTCCATCGTTTTTCATATATTTACGCCATCCAAGATGCTTCATGGGATTGTAGTTCATTTCCTTATTAAAGACGTTAATGTGGCAATCGACAGCATGCAACAGATGTTGTTGATACAACTTGAATTTAACCCAGGCTATTATCAAAGTATGCTGTACATCCTTCGTTTAGGATATGGTTTAAGTTATTGTTCATTTAAACTCCCATTTTGAGCATAAACACCCACCTTTGCAATTCCATTTTACAGTAATTGGTGATTTGTGTGTGTAATGTCATTGTTCTGCATTCATCATATTGAGCTGCTTGTTGTTTTAGGACTCCACAGGGCTGGGTGTATATATTTAAACAGGACAGGGACTTGGCAAGAGAAACGAATGCTCTACATGTGATTACTGATCAGCCCTGAAGCACGGCCAACTCTGAAGTGTCTGCACTACAAGCAAGCCATCCCGTGCCGAACGCTGTCCTTATAATCAGGGAATCGGTCTGCACCGAAAACACACTTGTTAGTTCCGTTGCACCGTTCACTCTCGTTGTACACGGGCTGTTACAGCAAAACAAGCATCGAGAGCTTTGATTCTGAATGTTGGGATAGTTAACGCAGCCTCCACAGCTTAACACCAGGCCAGTCTCTTCACTTCTACATCCTTTTCTCTGTATTTCTCCCGTTCTCGAGCCCTATGGGCATGATCATTGCCTATATGAAAACAGCGCACAATCACTACACTCAAATCTATTTCTGCCCTAGTGGGAATTGCAATAAATTGGTTTGTGTGAGACAATGCTCTTTATAGACGGCGGGGACGGCCTCCGCGCTCTCATTTGTTCCTCTCAAACGTGAGGACGGAATAGAAACTTGCACTACTTCACATTTAAATGGGTCACAGGGATTTTTTTTTTCTTTGTTCTGGGGAGGTGGGTCATCACATGATTTCAGGCAATGCACATGAGCCCTAAAAAAGTAAAGAAGTGAAATGGTTTTAATTTGGAAAAGTTTCTAATGAAGGTGGCCTTATCGGGGTTGCACTGTGTTATTCATGTTACCAAGAAAAAATCTGAGATTGATAGAATAAAGATGCAAACAATGCTTAAGTCACAAACTGTATGCCTTGAATGCACCGTAACGCCGTGTTTAAGATGCGTTTTGGGCAATCCATTTGAAACAGGATGACACTGAAGAACGTTTTGAGATTTGTCCACTTCAACCACAATCAGAGGTAAGAATGACCAATCACAGATGCGAAGTTCCCAGACCAGATCCACTAGAATAGAACAAAAGACATTTGTATTTGGCAAACACTTTATTATTATTATAATTGTTTGGTAACACTTTATAACGAGGTTCCATCTGCTAACATTAGTTAACATGAAAAAACATTGAACAATACTTTTACTGCAATTATTCATCTTAGTTAATGTTATTTTCAACATATAGTCATACATTTTTAAAATCAATAGGATTTTTATTAATAACATTAACAAAGATGAATAAATGCTGTAAACAATATATTGTTAATTGTTTGTTTATACCTAATGTATTAAAGCTGCACTACGTAACTTTGTGCTCTCTAGCGACATCTGTGGTTGAAAGTTTAAATTGCAAGCAATTTGCGGAAGAACACTTTACGTGAGTCGTGTTTCGGCACTGCTCTACACTTATCAGTTTAAGAGGTGAAATGCATGATATGGCTGATACGAGTTCAATGGAAGACTTTATTATTGTTATATTATATTGTACAGCCTCAGTTGATAATGCAAGTCAACCCTAATACTACAATGGTATGTGTATGTAATGCACACAATAACAACATAAACTAAAAACTAAAAACGAGGATTCAGTAATGATGGGGATAAAATATACTTTATTAAACATGAAAATAATATGCTAATATGCAATATAACAGTTACAAGAAGTTAATTTCAGAAGTCATACATAAACATGTCACCGTAACGTCCCCCGACAACATAAACACATCGCGTTCGGTTAACACACGAGTAATGTTCGATTCATACAAGCATGACAAGCAATATAAGTTTCAACAACCCTACCAGACAACATATCCAAGCATCATAGCAGGTAACAACTTTGCCAAACGGATAACAGATAAACATCCATCCAGACTGCAGTGATGCTGTCCTGAACTGTGTGAGTGTGACTGACTGAACTGAACATAGTTTCTCCAGCCAGAACATGAGACAGCCGGTTCTTCTTTCCTGTGTTTACGGACATGATGTCATGACACAAGGATGAACGTTATAAGCCAGCGATTTCACACCAAATCCGACCGACAGCTCAAAATCATTTTTATAGGCTGACCGTAGTGAATCGGAGCATGGTAAGGACATAGTTTTAAACACTGATCACTGTTTATGTACTCATTCAATAATGACAATTTGTTCATTTTTAACCAAAAAATCTTACACAGTGCAGCTTAAACTATTGTTAACAAATGGAAACTTATTTTAAAATGTTACCTGTTTTTTTTTCATCCAAAACAACTTCAAGATGTGTTCAAGGGGTACATTTATATTCCCAACCGAACCCATGACCTTGGCATTGGTGGTGCCTTGCTCTGCCAATTTCAAAGGGTAACTAGGGAGAGAGTTTAAGAAAAGTGGAATTGAAGGTGGAAAGCAAATGTTTTGTGCTCTTAAATATGACTGTAAAGAGCTTTACGTAAGCATCCGATGTACAGCAAATAAATCCCTTCTGCTCTCACGTCAACAATATGACAAGTGTCTGCTAAGAGCTCACAGCAGTGATTTCCACATGACTGAGAGTCTGACTCACGAATTAATAATGTGAATCAAACTCAACACTAAATCTATAATGAATCACTTTAATCAGACGTATCTTTACCTCGTTTTCCCTCTCATTTTTGCACCCTGACAAAGAGGATGTCATGTTTTCATAGATAAACACTAAACAGCGGTGCCACAAAAGTGAAATTATTTTGATTTTCGTATTCAGGCAGACCCACAGGTTTCCCCACAGAATCAAACGTTCAAATTCATTTTTGTTGCTTTCCGACCAACAAAGAAATTATAACAAGGTCAAAGACTCTATCAAGGATGAAATTCTTTTCTTAGCTCTTAATTTAGTTTGTCCTTGACTAATTCACACAAGCTAGCTCACTTGTTTTTGCTCTCTCTCTCTCACACACACACACACACACACACTCACATGCCCACATGCACACACACACGCACACACACACTTTTAGAGTTTTTTGCATTCGACAGTTATAAAGTCACAGGTATTCTAAGAATCATTGTAAACAGAACAAATAAAGGTGTTTGTGTGCATGTGCATGTGCCTGGTTTAGATGGAGAGACCGTATGTGTGCCACAGGGGCTGAAATTGTAGCTGAGGAAACTACTGTCAGGCGACTCTGTTCTCAAGCTGCAATTTAGCCCCAATTATTGTCATTATTCTACCCCCCAAAAGAGATGTGGACAAGGGGTCATTTTGGAGGAAAGGACCCGAGCAGGAAGTGAGGAGGGGAACAATTCATTGAGCTTCTCCTCTTATTCATCTATGGTTTCTGTGAATTGGAAATAACATTATCACAACATCAACTCTGTTCATTTGAGTTCGTTATATACTGTCCTTATACATGTATTTAACTGTCATGCATGCTTCAGCTCTCTTATAAAATACTTTATATCAAATTAATGATACATTTGGGTAAATCTCACGAAAACGTGTCCAGGTCAAATTTTCAAATATATATATATATATATCTAATCCTTTGATTGAATGAACTAGGCATTGAGAAATGAAGCCTACTTTTAGGACCATTAAAATTTTTTGCATTGTGATTTGTATGATTTATTTTTAATATGCATAAATTACAGAAACAACAAATACTACCACGAGGTAAAAATGCATCACAATTAAAACAGTATATCAATATTTAAAAATAACAAATATATGATACATTTGGGTACGTTTTACGAAAAAGTGTCCAGGTCATATTTCACCACAAAAACAAAATAAAAAATAAATGAATGGTAATACATTTTATATATATATATATATATATATATATATATATATACACACACACAGCATAAGGTAACACTTTCATTAGTTAACAATGAACAATACTTTTACTGCATTTATTAATCTTAGTTAATGTTAATTTCAACATATATTATATTTTTAAAACCAAAAATTGTTTGTTAATGCACTATGAACTAACATGAACTAACAATTAACAATTTTATTTTTTATTAACTAACATTAACAAAGATTAATAAATGCTGTAAACAATATATTGTTAATTGTTTGTTCATGTCATGATACCTAATGCATTAACTAATGTTAACGTTATTGTAAAGTCTTACCATACATATATATGGCCAAAAGTTTGTGGACACCATATGTGCTTGATGAACTTTTGATTTCAAAACCTTAAGCATCAATTTCCCCTTTGCTGTAATAACAGCTTTCACTCTTTTGGGAAGGCTTTCCACTATACTGTATGTAGTAACATGGCTGCAGGGATTTGCTCTCATTCAGATACAAGACTATCAGTGAGGTCAGGAACTGATGTTGGTCGATGGGGCCTGACTTACAGTTCCAGTTCACCCCAAAAGTGATCAGTGGGGTTCAGGTCTGGGCTTTGTGCAGGCCATACAATTTCTTCCACACCAGAGACAGTAAACCGTTTCTTTATGGACCTCACTTTGTTCACAGGGGCATTGTCATGCTGGAACAGAAAAGGGCTATCCCCAAACTTGGAAGCACACAAAGCCCAAGCCATTACATAAAGAAACATTAAGATTTTTCTTTACTGGATTTAATGGAGTAACCAAATTCGTTAATTAGAAGGAGGTGTCAACAAACTTTTGGCCATATAGTGAGTGAGAGAGTGTGTGTGTGTGTGTGTGTGTGTGTGTGTGTGTGTGTGTGTGTGTGTGTGTGTGTGTGTGTGTGTGTGTGTGTGTGTGTGTGTGTGTGTGTGTGTGTGTGTGTGTGTGTGTGTGTGTGTGTGTGTAACAGTAGCCAGCTGGTAGGTAGCTGTGCAGTGTGCAAACTTCACTTTCCTGTAGCCTTTAGCCTCCTCGTTAGCACAATCGCATCCCATGCCAGAGACCCCAGTTCGAATCCCGCTCGGAGCAGGTCGAGCTGGACCGGTAAATAAATAAATATATATATATATATATATATATATATATATATATATAGTTGAAGTCAGAGGTTTACATACACTTAGGTTGAAGTCATTAAAACTCATTTTTTAACCACTCCACAGATTTCATATTAGCAAACTATAGTTTTGGCAAGTCGTTTAGGATATCTACATTGTGCATGACACAAGTAATTTTTCCAACAATTGTTTACAGACTTTTAAATGACTATATCTCAATTCCAGTGGGTCAGAAATTTACATACACTAAGTTAACTGTGCCTTTAAGCAGACTGGAAAATTCCAGAAAATAATGTCAAGCCTTTAGACAATTAGCCAATTAGCTTCTGATAGGAGGTGTACTGAATTGGAGGTGTATCTGTGGATGTATTTTAAGGCCTACCTTCAAACTCAGTGCCTCTTTGCTTGACATCATGGGAAAATCTAAAGAAATCAGCCAAGACCTCCACAAGACTGGTTCATCCTTGTGAGCAATTTCCAAACACCTGAAGGTACCACGTTCATTTGTACAAACAATAGTACACAAGTATAAACACCATGGGACCACACAGCCATCATACCGCTCAGGAAGGAGACACATTCTGTCTCCTAGAGATGAATGTAATTTGGTGCAAAAAGTGCAAATCAATCCCAGAACAACAGCAAAGGACCTTGTGAAGATGCTGGAGGAAACAGGTAGACAAGTATCTATATCCACAGTAAAACGAGTCCTATATTGACATAACCTGAAAGGCTGCTCAGCAAGGAAGAAGCCACTGCTTTAAAACCACCATAAAAAAGCCAGACTACAGTTTGCAAGTACACAGGGGGACAAAGATCTTACTTTTTGGAGTATGTCCTCTGGTCTAATGAAACAAAAATTGAACTGTTTGGCCATAATGACCATTGTTATGTTTGGAGGAGAAAGGGTAAGGCTTGCAAGCCGAAGAACACCATCCCAACCGTGAAGCATGGGGGTGGAAGCATCTTGTTGCGGGGTGCTTTACTGCAGGAGGGACTGGTGCACTTCACAAAATAGATGGCATCATGAGGAAGGAAATTTGTGTGGATATATTGAATCAACAACTCAAGACATCAGCCAGGAAGTTAAAGCTCGGTCGCAAATGGGTCTTCCAAATGGACAATGACCACAAGCATACCCCCAAAGTTGTGGCAAAATGGCTTAAGGACAACAAAGTCAAGGTATTGGAGTGGCCATCCCAAAGCCCTGACCTCAATCCGATAGAACATTTGTGGGCAGAACTGAAAAAGCGTGTGTGAGCAAGGAGGCCTACAAACCTGACTCAGTTACACCAGTTCTGTCTGGAGGAATGGGCCAACATTCCAGCAACTTATTGTGAGAAGCTTGTGGAAGGATACCCAAAATGTTTGACCCAAGTTAAACAATTTATAGACAATTCTACCAAATACTAACAAAGTGTATGTAAACTTCTGACCTACTGGGAATGTGAAGAAATAAATAAAAGCTGAAATAAATAATTCTGACTTAAAATAAAGTAGTGATCCTAAATGACCTAAGACAGGGAATGTTTTCTGTGATTAAATGTCAGGAATTGTGAAAAACTGAGTTTAAATGTATTTGGCTAAGGTGTATGTAAACTTCTGACTTCAACTGTATTTAAGGGTTGCACGGTATACCGGTTCTAAGGTAGTATCGTGATACTAAAGCTTCAAAATACTGATGGTGACACAGTATTTTTTAAATGGTAGTACTGTAAATTATGTTGTATGTGCGGTAGTAAATATTATTTTAGCTTCAACCTTCATTTGAATCAGACCTATGTCTGCAGTAATATTAAAAATATAGTCTTTATGAGTGGCGTCCCCTTCACGCAGTGCCCTTTAAGAGCACCGAATGCTGTTTGCCCCTTATATGGTATTGTTTATTTTTCAATGAGTGGTTTTCCCATGCTTCAAACACACATGTCTGAATCCCAGCATGTCAATTTGGCGGTTGTGTCTCCTAATGGATAATATGGATTTAAATACAACTTTGGAGAGTGAGAAGCTTTTTAAAACACAATTCACATAATGAGAATTGGAATTATTTTGGGTTTTGCCTGATGAGACCAAGAAAACACATCTGCTGTGAATGCCTACAGAGATTTCAAGCCAAAGGGGGAAACACCAGAAACCTTATTAAACACCTTTGGACACATCCCATTGCTTCTGCAGAATACACACTGGTTAGTGCCACTTCATTTAACCTAAATGCATTATCTTAACATTTACAGATTTACTGTTTCTCTGAAAAATCGAACGCTGCATTCGTTTAATGTTTTCCAATTACAAATGCATGGTGGCGGTAACTTCGCACTTATGATTAGATCAATTTGATTATGTCCCTGAGGCGTGCGATCAAACCGGTGTGTGTGTAATCTGCATTTGTGCTGCTGTTTACCAGGAGAGAGGGGCAGAAGCGGTTGTAATAATGAAATGGCTAGTTTCTAAGAACCACCTTTGCTATGACAAACTGCGTTAAGAATTAACATTGTGTGGTATCGTGATCATGATACTTTAGCTGGTATAGTATCGTAAGATTTGATTAGGGTATCGTGACAACCGTATATACTGTATACAAACTGAGTATCTGTAAAGTGCACCCTGTTTTTCCGACTGGTATGACGGAAACCCCTGAAGATCGGACCCTGAAGTGGGATTGTGTTATAAACCTGTGCAAAATACTTCTGAGGAAAGGGGAGCTTTAAGAGGAAGACACTCAGCCACGTCTAACTCGTCTTGACTCATATTTTTGCCAGAGCGCTTCGGTTAAGAGCAACCTCTTATGATCTTTCAATGCCTTCTCGCACGCTTTGATGTGGAAATCAGGAGTGACAAAGTTCGTTTGTGGGTTGGAGTATCCATGACACTCACACACTCGCCAGCTCGCGGCTGGACGGCAGGATTCTGTGAAGGAATTTCCCAGGAGAACTTCATTTGAGGTCATTAAAAAGGAAATTTGATGTACAAAACATATTCTATTGGATGTTACACAGTTTAAAGCAGGCCAAGGGCTAACTGAGCTGTATTAGTATAGTTTTGTTCTGTCATTAACTAGGGGAATGCTGTAAAGCATAGCAATGTGTGACGAGGAGGAGGGCATGGCTGGGCCGTAATGGAGCACGGCCAGCACTGAATCAGCTGATCAGCGGGAGAGTGAGATAAGGGGCAGCTGGAGGCGCCGGTTCGAGGGAGAGAGACGCACGTGGCCACGTTGCATGTGTGTCTGTTTATGTTTGTTTAAGTTCATTGTTTAAGTTCATTTAGGCATTAAAAGTTTCATTGACTGCTCAGCCAGTTCCCACATCCCATCCTTTAACCTGTTACACACTGGTTCTTAATTGGTGGGTCAAAAATCAGTCACAGATTTGTTCTGAAAGGGTCGTGGACAACAGAGGGGGGAAACAATGCTACAGTAAATGCAAATAATAAAATGCACCTTCAGGGTTGGGAGGGTTACTTTTTTAATGTAATCCGTTACAGATTACTGATTACTTAACAATAAATGCAAACAGTAACGTTACAGTAATCCAATTACAGCAATATTAAAGTAATGTAATCAGATTACTTTCCATTATATTTGGATTACCACAAGGGCACATATGTAAATAAGGTCAAGATAAAATCAATATGATCTCTAAAACTTTCAATTATGCCTTGAATGCAAACAGAACATGTTTGAGCTCCCTACCAAGAAAACAGAAAATGAGCCGGTAATGTAGAACAACTCAGTATTTTTAAAGAAATCAGGTGAGTTCTCTGTCTGCTACAGAAAATGAACATTTCTCATAAAGCAAATACAATCAGAACACATGCACTGAATTATGTCTTGATTAAACAAACAGCTGTCTGTATCAGTTTATGTCAGGAAAATTCACTATTTCTTTTGTCAGAAATTACAATTTGTAATCCTGACACTAATCCCAATTTTTTGAAAATGTAACTGTAATCTGATTACAATGTTTTTTTACGTAACTGTAACAGATTACAGTTACCTATTTTTTGTATCCTGATTACCTAATACCATTACAAGTAATCCGTTACTCCCCAAGCCTGCAACTTCCTATATAATAATAAGAAGGGAGGAGAAAACACTTCCCTATCTTTTATACAGTACATTTCCTAACATATTTTGTTGCTGAAGTCAAAGGCTGTGTGTCTGTTTAATCAATCTCTGCCGTATTTTGGAACAAATTCTATCACTGGATAAAAGTTAGATCAGTTCGGGCAGATGCCAACATGGACAGCGGGCATGACATGCCCTCATCCTTGAAAACACAAAATATATATTTTTTATTTATTTACATACTTTTGTACAATTTTGGTACCATGCTGGGTTGTAACATGACGTCTAATGTAAAATCCTGAAATAAAACCAGTTGAGAACTGCTGATGTACAGAGCATGGTGACTGATGGCCAAATATTCTCCATAGCCTATGTGGGTGCTTCTTCAACTTTGGGCACTTTTAGCACTGTGGATTTTTCTAGAAAGTGACATTTCAACAGTGTATCTACATGCATCACAGGAGTTTTATGTCATTTTGTGTCATGATAATTCCCAAAAGTGTCATTTCCAGCACATCTCAAATTCTGTATTGTGTTTAATAGAATTCTGCGCTGGAAATGACGCTGATGGAAATGATTTTTAACACTTTTAAAATAAAATGCATAATAACATTTCAAATTAATGCACAGATAAATAGAAAATAAATTTCAATGCATACTGTTAAATATTTATACACTGTGTTTAATATCAAACATTCATTAACCCTTTCAGAAAATTACTATTCTTACCTGCTCATCTGTAATGTCTGTCTGCTTTACTCACCCTGAATAAAATAACTGATCATTTCTATGGACGCCTTTAATATCTTCACTGACTCCACATATGACTAATGTGATATATTTCATGTTTTCTAAATTTATGCAAAAGTTTTTTGTGGGTAACAGACCTACAGACTGAAATTGCACATGTTGCCAGCCACTGACTGTGTCGTGTGAGACACAAAGTTTTATTCCTGCAGGGGGCGCTTGACGCTCTGAGAACCGAATCCTTCATGCATCTGCATTTAAATCTCAGAATGTTTTATATCCCTTTGGAGACATTTTACACTGGATAGTTATTTTTAATAATAATAATAAACAAATTAATTGCAAGGATTCATACCTGTGAATGGAAATCCTCCTTTGCATTATCTATAAAAGCATTTCCCAAAATCCTCATCCAGTTATAATAAACGACTGTGATTGGCCGATCATGGCCAGCGCTGAGAAAAGTAACAGGTACCACGTGACACACCGTCGACACTAGAGGGGGACTGCGCAACACTAGATGGGCGATACCAACTTGTACAACGGAGGAGGGCTTCAGTTTTTCTGTCTGATTATGACAGACTCACAGTCACGCAACTGCAAGGCATGATGGGGGGGGGACAAATCACCCCCTTCACTGCATTGGGGGGGACGTTTTTATAATTGATTTTTATAGTTTAATATTAGCCCCTTTCACACATACAGCCTTTTCTAGAAAATGTACTGCATTTTTCAGGTTAGAGATCGTGTGTGAACACAACCCTTTTGAAAATACTGATAAAATATGTTTGAACAGCACATGAGGTACATTAACCAGCAAAGGCAACCCAATAATTTTCCTGTAATTTACCCTGTTACATGTGTGAAAGGGGCTGGGTCTGGGACAAGATTAAAACAGTCAAATTTATACATACAGTACCAAAAATAAATAATGAAGGCCTGTTCTGGGTAGCTCAGTGGTAAAATACGTTGGCTACCACCCCTGGAGTTCGCTAGTCCGAATCCAGGGCGTTCTGAGTGACTCCAGCCCGGTCTCCTAAGCAACCAAATTGGCCCGGTTGCTAGGGAGGGTAGAGTCACATGGGGTAACCTCCTCGTGGTCGCTATAATATGGTTCGTTCTCGGTGGGGCGCGTGGTGAGTTGAGCGCGGATGCCGCGGTGGATGGCGTGAAGCCTCCACATGCGCTACGTCTCCGTGGCAACGCGCTCAACAAGCCACGTGATAAGATGCGCGGGTTGACGATCTCAGACGCGGAGGCAACTGGGATTCATCCTCCGCCACCCGGATTGAGGCTAATCATTACGCGACCACGAGGACTTAAAAGCACACTGGGAATTGGGCATTCCAAATTGGGTGAAAAAGGAAAAATAAATAAATAAATAATTATAATAATAAAAAAAAAATAATGAAGGCCTGTTAAAAGTTTCTAAGTCAGTTTTAATGTGACCTTCACATAAAAAATTAATAAAAATAATAATAATATAATTAAATAAAAAATGTAAAAAAAAAAATTTTGGGGGGGAAAAACATTATTTTTCTTTTATTTAAATATCTTTTCAAGGTTGTCAGTAGAGTTTGGAACTGGCACAAAGGGAAACAACCACTACTGTTTTCTGGCGAAGAGGACATGGAAATTGGCTGATGTGGATCATTTCAAAATGGCCAAATATGAATTGGCCTGGCCAATATTTCGGTCTATCACTATTCACTAATTACTAATTAATTGATTTGGAATCTCTTCCCAATCCTGATGTCAGATCAGAACATTTTGTATCTAACTGTGAGAGGATGTTCAAGGCAGATATGACATCACCCAACATACTGATCAATCTTTCTTGATGTATTTCCACCCCTTAAAAATAGCTCCTATTTAAATAACTGTCAGACAGATCTATGCCCTACTGATGCACCTGAGAGGAGACAATGATTAGAGATTGATGCTTCTCACTGCTGAGATAAAACAAATCTCTCTCTCTCTCTCTCTCTCTCTCTCTCTCTCTCTCTCTCTCTCTCGTGTGTGTTTTTGAGTATCTCTCCTCTTCTCAACCTCTCCCTATAGCTGTTAAGCATTTGTTCCATCTCTCCTTCATCTGAGCGTTGGCTTGTGTTTCTACGGTGTATAAATGGAAGCGTGCTCGTGCAGGGATTGAACCAGCAATTTACAGCTGGTTCCTGCTATTATCTTCAGCTACAAAGCCAAGTCAGGCATGTAACCCATTTCAAGTGTTGTGTCCTCTCATGCATGAGCTGCGTTCACTCTTTTTGCTTGCTCACATGCTCTCTCTCCCTCTCGTTCTACTCTTTCATGCCATAACGAATCAAGGTGAAGTAAAATAAACAGTATTTCACACTGGCTTCTAGGTGACGTACCCAACGTGCTGTCTATAAAGAGCAAAGCACCACAATCTTGATTATTTATGACTGCTGAGTGTCAGATGTGTTTTGTGGTTATGGATGTTTAGCTGTGTTTTAATTCCCTTTGGGGGCATAACATTAAATGTAATCATGAGTACCTCACTAAACATGCAAATCACCCCCATTCTGACTTGACCAGGTGATATCTGCGATGGTTAGTGTGATGTCAGGTGCATTTTAATGAAGTAATTGTCATTTTTGCAAGCACAAACATGTCTCTTTTCTATTCTGGAGTTTATGAAACAATGTGCTTTATTAAAAAAAGTGAGCACAATTAAATAGCAGTCGCTTTATCAAATTTGGTAATTACGGTAATTCATCAAATGATGGAGAAGAGCCTTATAACCAGCCACATATGAATGTTTTAATGATTTGGGTGTTAAAACAATGCAGACAGCGATGAAGACATTAGTTCTTGGTTCCCAGAACAGACATTCTAATGTTCTCAATTTATTAGCCAGGAAAGTTTTTATTTATTTGTTTTTCAACAGAAATAGAAGGTTACCTGCATGTTTGGAGAACGTTCCCATAACAAATAAATGCTGTATTGACTACAGTAATTGTTGTCTATAAACCTCCCTGCAGTGTTTATAAAACATATTCAAATTCTGTATATTATAGTTAAAAAATAATGAAAAATGTGAATGAAAAATAAGAGAACATTCAGTATAAGTTCTTTTTAGACTGTCCCACAAAAATCCTCCCTGCAACGTTCTAGGAATGTTCAGTCAGTCAGTCATATTTATTTATAAAGTACATTTAAAAACAACAGCTGTTGCCCAAAGTGCTGTACAGAGTTTAAACAAATAACGTAATAATTAAAATGAGGACACAAAACACAATCACAGACAATGCACAAACATTGTTTTTTTACCACTGCACCTACTTGTGACCATATGCAGTAATAAATAAATGAGTTTTAAGAAGAGATTTAAAATCATCATTTGTTGATGCAGTTTTTATGTAAAGTGGCAAATGATTCCAGAGCTGTGGAGCAGCCACTGAGAAGGCTCGATCTCCTTTCAGTTTGAGACGTGTCCTTGGAACAGTCAACCATAGACTATTGGTTGATCTGAGGTCTCTGGATGTATTATGATGAAATGAAAGAAGATCAGAAATATATGGAGGAGCCAAACCATGCAAACACTTATAAACGAACAATAATGCTGAATACGATGTTTGACTGGGAGCCAGTGGAAAGAGACCAGCACTGGTGAAATAAGTTCCCTCTTCTTTGTTCCAGTCAACAGTCTAGCAGCAGCATTTTGGACAAGCTTAAGACGTGACAGTAGAGACTGATGAAATAAAAGCATGTATCACAGACTCCATATCTTTGGATGTTAAGAATGACTTCATTTTTAGCTATATTCTTTAGCTGATGGAAACAACTTCTGACCACAGCATTGATCTGTTTATCAAAAGTCAAAGCAGAATCAAAATTAACACCTAAGTTTCTAGCATGTGTATGAAGGTTATCAGATAGAGGCCCTAATTTACTGGCAACCATCTCTGTAGAAGCAGAGGGGCCTAAAATTAAGACTTCTGTCTTTGCTTCATTTAACTGAAGGAAGTTGGTTGACATCCAATGTTTAACATCTCTCAGACAATCAAATAAACACTGTAGACTTGAAACATCCTTTGGATGTAAGGGAACGTCACACTGAGTATCATCTGTGGAACAATGGTATGATACATTATAATTCCTAAAAATTGTATACAAAGGGAGCATGTATAAAGAAAACAAAACCGGACCCAGAATTGAGCCCTGTGGGACCCCATACAAAACTGGTGCATGAGACGATGAATAGTTGCCAGTCTTCACAGAAAAGGTTCTATCCTTTAAATATGAAGCAATAAATGTTAGTTTATGGTTATAAAAATAAAACCCCAGAATAATCATTAGAGAACATTCTGTATTATTTATTTTTAGGTTGTCCCACTAAAACCTTCCTGCAACGTTCTGGCAACGTTATGGTTATAAAAATAGAACCCCAGAATAATCATTAGAGAACGTTCTGTAAAAGTTATTTTTAGGTTGTCCCACAAAAACCTTCCTGCAACGTTCTGGCAACGTTTGTTTATGGTTATAAAAATAAAACCCCAGAATAATCATTAGAGAACGTTCTGTATAAGCTCTTTTTAGGTTGTTCTACAACCACCACATGCAACGTTCTAGGAACGTTAGTTTATGGTTATAAAAATAGAACCCCAGAATAATCATTAGAGAACGTTCTGTAAAAGTTATTTTTAGGTTGTTCCACAAAAACCTTCCTGCAACGTTCAGGCAACGTTAGTTTATGGTTATAAAAATAGAACCCCAGAATAATCATTAGAGAACGTTCTGTAAAAGTTATTTTTAGGTTGTCCCACAAAAACCTTCCTGCAACGTTCTGGCAACGTTTGTTTATGGTTATAAAAATAAAACCCCAGAATAATCATTAGAGAACGTTCTGTATAAGCTCTTTTTAGGTTGTTCTACAACCACCACATGCAACGTTCTAGGAACGTTAGTTTATGGTTATAAAAATAGAACCCCAGAATAATCATTAGAGAACGTTCTGTAAAAGTTATTTTTAGGTTGTCCCACAAAAACCTTCCTGCAACGTTCTGGCAACGTTTGTTTATGGTTATAAAAATAGAACCCCAGAATAATCATTAGAGAACGTTCTGTAAAAGTTATTTTTAGGTTGTCCCACAAAAACCTTCCTGCAACGTTCTGGCAACGTTTGTTTATGGTTATAAAAATAAAACCCCAGAAT
Organism: Myxocyprinus asiaticus; assembly: GCF_019703515.2. Classification (NCBI taxonomy): domain Eukaryota; kingdom Metazoa; phylum Chordata; class Actinopteri; order Cypriniformes; family Catostomidae; genus Myxocyprinus; species Myxocyprinus asiaticus. The sequence goes on along the minus strand of NC_059378.1, from coordinate 1,703,925 downwards.
AATCATTAGAGAACGTTCTGTATAAGCTCTTTTTAGGTTGTTCTACAACCACCACATGCAACGTTCTAGGAACGTTAGTTTATGGTTATAAAAATAGAACCCCAGAATAATCATTAGAGAACGTTCTGTAAAAGTTATTTTTAGGTTGTTCCACAAAAACCTTCCTGCAACGTTCACGCAATGTTAGTTTATTGTTATAAAAATAGAACCCCAGAATAATCATTAGAGAACTTTCTGTATAAGTTATTTTTAGGTTGTCCCACAAAAACCTTCCTGCAACGTTCTGGGAATGTTAGTTTATGGTTATAAAAATAAAACCCCAGAATAATCATTAGAGAACGTTCTGTATAAGCTCTTTTTAGGCTGTTACACAAAAACCTTTCTGCAACGTTCTGGGAATGTTACTTTATGGTTATAAAATAATAAATCCTAAAGAGAATGTTCCTTGAAAGTTAGGAATTGATTCCAAAATAAATAACCAAAGGGGAAGTATACGCTAACATTAGGGGAACGTTCTGTGTCCGCTGGGTATTGTATACCAAGATGTAAAGAAAAAAGAAAAAAAAGGAGGGCTTAGTTACTTCAGCAGACAAGGAATAAGAGATTACAAACATTGTTTTGCTTTGGAATAATTTGCACATTATTTGTTCACAATAAAGGAATGTGCATGAAGATAGTAAATATAGTCCATTTGGATTTCAAGTTGTCTTTAAATGACCTATCTGCCATTCTTGTAGACATCAGTGCAAACGGATCTTTTGTTCTACATCCCATCAATATTCACACAATTTCAAAATCAAATCAAAACAGCACATTTCAAAGTAATATTTATGTGACAGTGCTTATGGAGATTGATGTGCAACATGTGACTCAGTTCTGCTGTACTCTTTTGCTCCACCTAGTGGTGCCTCTTAAACTGCCTCGCAGAGCTAATTGCAGGTCAACAGAAGGTCTCTGTGTTTTAGTTCCTCATAAGTGCGCTCTAATGAAATACTCAACTCTTGGCTCTCTGATTTTACTACAAGAAAGAGTTAGAGGCATGTACTTGTGCTTAGTTGTGCTCTGTTATGAATGGGTCATAAATGATTTGTGTGTAAAAAATAATAATAGTCATTTCTTTAATTTTTTCCTCTGACCTAATCAAAACACACTGACAGCTATCATAGAAGCTCTCTTTGGTATTTGCATGTGAGCAAACATCACTTATGCCAAACCTGACAGGACGTGCCACATGAGATATGGGAGCTATGCCTGAGGGGAAGATTTTCAGTTAATAACAACTTATATTTGGGTCTGTTCCTCACAGAAAGCTATTTCTTGGCTTTAGAAGACTTGGCATATAGCGTGTGAGTCATGGAGCATTTTTGTCCGTTTGAATTTTTGTTGCATCGACAAGAACTGCGTCCTCCTTAAATAACAGCAGCGGGTTTGGGACAACATGAAGATGAGTAAATAATGACAGTGGGAACTATTCATTTAAAAGACAAACAAATGGTGGGTTTTAGGTGGAAATCTAAAACATGTTTTGGTGGATTTTTCTGCATATTAAGAGATGCCCAAGAGTTGACCTAAAATGGCAAAACCTTAATTGTATTCATCTTCAATGAATGATGATTAATAACCCTTTGTCATTTGTTTGCTCTCTACCTTGACCCCGTCTTCTGCACTTTCATATCCTTAATATTTCCCTTGTTTAACCCATGAACTCTCTTGTTCTCAACTTCATGTCTTTAAATACACACAAACACACACATGCACATAAAGAGAGAGTGTGTATGTATGGCCCAAAGGCTGGAGGTATAAACACGGTTATTTAGTGTGAATAAAGTTACTTTAATTGCTGTTATTTGCTTTGGCCTCTTGTGGAAACAGGTGTAAAAAAACAATTGATAAAATAATAATAATAATAATAATAATAATAATAATAAAAAATTTAAAAAAAAAATGCAAATTCTGTCATTATTTACTCACTCTCATGTCGTTCCAAACCCATATAACTATTTCTTCTGTGGAACATAAGAGGAAAACAGAATCAGAATGAGCTTTACTGCCAGGTATGCTTAAACCCCAAATTATTTTAAAAATGGACTGTGTACGTCATCTTTAAACTGTCTCTGTTTTAGGTATGTGTACGAGTAATCGAGCACTCATTCTGCACCAGCTAGTCGACTATTAAAAACACTATTCGATTATCGCAAGTTGATTTTTCTTTGCACATTTGCCTGCCGTGAGCAGCGCTGAATTATCCTGTACGTTCCCTCTGAATCTCACACCAAATCTTGCTGTTAAAACTGTGTCCACTGGGGGCGCTGTGGATGTATGTCATCAAGGTGTTAGATGAGAGAAGAAGATATGATGGAGTTTTTGTGTGCTTTCAAAAACAACCTACTGTAGCACTAGCAATGCTTGTAATATTTTGATTCTTTTTTAATTCTACTCTGTTAATATTCATTTTTTACTAGAGCCATGCATAACAACGGACAAGGATCTGTTTTTATGGTGGAAATGAAATGCGAAGCGGTACGAGAAACTTGGAAGCTTATCAGACTGCTATGTGTGTATGTGCGTTAAATCTCTGAACTTGGGCTGAGCACATTTTTATAAAAAGCCAACTTTCACCACTTGTTTTTCCTGAATAATTATGGAAGCCATGGAGTGCAATTTAAAAAAGAATGAAGAAATAAATGGTCAATCTGTTAATTTGAAAATAAAAACGTGGATAAATACACCAATTTATAAATGCACAAATAAAAAGATACATTTAAATGTGTTTATTTAATTCACATTTAAAAATGTATAATTATATTTAACATTAAAAATGTGATTTGACGCTGGCTACCACCCCTGGACCCCAGTCAGGTCTCCTAAGCAACCAAATTGGCCCGGTTGCTATGGAGGGTAGAGTCACATGGGGTAACCTCCTCATAGTCGCTATAATGTGGTTCGTTCTTGGTGGGGCACGTGGTGAGTTAAGCGTGGATGCCGTGGTGGATGGCGTGAAGCCTCCACACGCGCTATGTCTCCATGGCAACGCGCTCAACAAGCCACGTGATAAGATTCACGGATTGACATTCTTAGACGCGGAGGCAACTGAGATTCGTCCTACGCCACCCGGATTGAGGCGAATCACTACGCGACCACGAGGACTTGGAGTGCACTGGGAATTGGGCATTCCAAATTGGGAGGAAAAAAGGGAAAAAAAGTGATTTAATTATTAAAAAGCAAATGAATGAAGAAAAGCAATTTGCAAATGCTTTTTTAAAACTCATTTAAAAATGACTTATTAATGCACAATTTTACTGTTAAATATAATGACATTTTTAAACATAAATTAAATAAATGTATTTATTGTCCATTTATAAATCGGTGTATTTATTTTCAAATTTTTCCACGTTTTTATTGTCAAATTAATAGATTGATCATTTATTTCTTCATTCTTTTTTAATTGGCACTCTGTGGCTTCCATAAATAATAATGTGAAATTATAAAAATGTGATATGAGATTTTATGTAGACTCTGAGTTTATATATGTGAATTACCCTAATGCCGTCAGCATTGCTTTCTGTGTTTCTAAGGTGCATATTTTTTGTGCATATTGTTAATTTCATGCATTAATTTCATCAAATGTGCTATAATGATAATACATTTTGCTGAGGTAGACAAAAGAGGTTAACCATAAAGTTTGATAAGCTACAGCCGAGAGATAAAGGGAACATGAAAGGTCTTAAGCAGGATCTGATGCAGGCTCTCGTTCTGTTGGGTGAACGCAGTTTCCTGTCCCTTTCTGTTTCCACGCCATCACTTTAACAACTGAGGTGGGTAGAGTAGCCAAAAACTGTACTCAAGTAAAAGTACAATTACTTTAAAAAAAATTTTTAATAAAAGTAATAAAAGCAAAAGTAGTGATGTTAATAATTACTTGAGTAAGAGTTAAAAAAAAGTATCCAATTAAAAGAATACTCAAGTAGCGAGTAACTAGTTACTTTCATATGTAACATAATGGATGTTTCATCTCCAATGTTCCATTACATAGTACACATTTAACAGAAATACATAATACAGAAAGTCACACAGGTTTGGAACAACATGAGGTCAGGGAAATAGTATGGCTGAACTATCACTTTAAGAACACTTGTCAGATTTGGATGAATCTGTCAATTAGAAGAGAAGTTTGGAAACCAGTTTCTAGTAATTATTACGGTGAAAAACGTGAACGATATTCCACAGGCCCAATAATATTTAATGCTGAATCAAAATAAGCAAGATCATGCTTTTATTAATGGCTACATTCGCTATTTCACAGCGTTTTAAAGTCCTGAATGAATTCTCAGTTCAGTTACAGTATTTGCAGTGTAGAAAGAATTTAAATAATTAGTTCTGTATAGTAAGGGTAAACTGCAAACTGTATTTGGAAGCGTGTTAAGCTTATTTAAGTTCACAGCTTGTTCTCTGCTGTCCATGAGAAAAATGCACCGCATCTGTCAAACGCAGAGATGCGCTCCTGTAAACACGCATGCACGTGATAGGCAGAGAAACCGCATTTACACTTAATGCAGAGGTTTACATGCATTTATACAGTAGGCACAGATATAAAAAAGCATACTTATAAACTGATGTCATAAGAACCCATAAATACAGAATCACCCTGAAAATGACCATCACCATGACACAGACATGCTCACATTATCACAACAACCAAAACTCACCTTTATTTAATCCCTTTTTCTCCCAATTTGGAATGCCCAATTCCCACTACTTAGTAGGTCCTCGTGGTGGCGCGGTTACTCACCTCAATCCGGGTGGCGGAGGACAAGTCTCAGTTGCCTCCGCTTCTGAGACCGTCAATCCGCGCATCTTATCATGTGACTCGCTGTGCATGACACCGCGGAGACTCGAAGCATGTGGAGGCTCATGCTACTCTCCACGATCCACACACAACTTACCACACGCCCCATTGAGAGCGAGAACCACTAATCGCGACCACAAGGAGGTTACCCCATGTGACTCTACCCTCCCTAGCAACCGGGCCAATTTGGTTGCTTAGGAGACCTGGCTGGAGTCACTCAGCACACCCTGGATTCAAACTCGCGACTCCAGGGGTGGTAGTCAGCGTCAGTTCTTGCTGAGCTACACAGGCCCCCCCGCAATGAGTTTTCTTAATTTGGAGCAGCAATTCTAACCTTGAAATATCCGCTCGTCTTGGTGTATAATGAAGGCACTGCATGATGAAAGAAAGTGTTTGTTTTGAGCGCTTGCTGCTGCAGTGATGAACTGGACTCGAAGGACAAAGTGCAACTGTAAAGTTCCCCTGTCGTAAAAGTCCCATTCAAAAATCTCTCAATAAATTACGCATTTATTAAAACCAGTAATGTAACGAAAGGAACGTTGCCCATTTTAACAAAGTAAAAGTAACAAAAAAATGATTAGAAATTTACTTCAGTAAGAGTAAAAAGTACCCACTATTAAACCTACTCTTAAAAGTAAATTTTCTCCAAAAATGTACTCAAGGAAATGTAACGGAGTAAATGTAACGCGTTACTACCACCTCTGTTTAACAGTATATTCTGAGCTCCACCAAGCTGTTCCTAAGCAACCAAACATACTCATCCCGATGTGTTTTCCTCTCACTCTCTCTTCTCCTTTGCTCTTTCTGTTGTATCTTGGTACAGGTTGAAAATGGATTGAATTATCAGTTCTCCTAATTAAAAAAAAACAAAAAAACTTCCACCCATCTCTCCTATGCACATTCGTGAGAGAAGCTTGTTCACACACTTCCACACACTTGATGCATTCGCAGAGCACTGTACACAGACACAGTGTTGCCATGTTCGCAGTTTTCACACCCAGTTGAGCAATTTTGAAAATGCAGACACCATGATAGATAATCAAGTTAAAATAAAGTACTTTTACAATGTATCACAGTTGCCACAAGGTTGAAGGTCAACACTAGAAAATGAAAAAGCAACGTCTTATTGATGAACAATGATACCGGGATTCAGTACCTGGCAACCGTGCGTATTGTCAAAGAATCACCGTTTTGAAGGCTGCACTGTGCTCCAATATTATGTTTTTTTTACCCAAAGTGATCGTATCACATAAGAAGACTTGGACCAAACCACTCGAATAGAATGAATTACTTTTATGCTGCATTTATGTGCTTTTCGGAGCTTGAAAGTTTTGGACCCCATTGACATGCATTGTATAGATTGTATGGAACACATCATCTCCATCAAAATATCTTTGTTTGTGTTGCACAGAAGAAAGAAAGTCATATGAGTTTAAGACGGCATGAGAGTGAGTAAATTATGACAGAATGATCATTTTTGGTTGAACTCATTTCTGAGTCACCTAACAAATATTACAAAAATAATTGTTTTCATACAAGATCCCGAACAGTTCTCCTGCACCTTCAGATTCACCAGGGT